>NC_056731.1:405697089-405982089 GCF_019279795.1 Protopterus annectens | reverse complement strand
CCCTGGCAGTTACCACAACTCACATATCTGGCACACCTCCCAACTGTACCAGACGTTTGCTAGGGGAAATATCCTACAGGGCTATTTACTGGTGGATGCAGGCTATGCATTGGAACCATGGCTGATGACACCCATCAGAAATGCACACACACCCATGTAAGAATGCCGTGATGAGGCATGTGCTCTAACCAGAAATATCACAGAGTGTGTGTCTCGGCTGCTGAAGTCATGGTTCTGATGCCTAGATACATCTGGGGGAGCCCTGCAGTACAGTCCATGGACATTGTACAAAAATATTCACAGTATGTGCCATGCTATGAGAAACAGCTTCAGCAGGATCAGCAAGGGGAAGGGGCACACATACCACCACTAATGCCATGGTCACTACAGCCATAAAAAGATTTGGAGTCAGAGGGGAACTAGAAGCTGCTGTGGGTGTATGCAGAAGTAGGTGTGCTCAGTATGCCCTTGCATTGGTCAACAGACAAAGCATAGCACAATCACTCATCGCCTAGGGGCCTAGAACCTTCCTCCTACTCACATACATATAGTAACACTGATGACAGGCAAATCACACAACCTTTACCTCTCCATGTATTGGCTGTGTACTGCTAGCATCAGACAGAGTCAGCTTTGGACTACAACCATGTCAACTGCTGCATTTACAAGGTAAGTCTCGAACCTGGAATATATTGTGTAATAATATGAATGAATGGCATATCTTTATATCACACTAAGTGGTACTGTAAACAAGTAAAAGCTGGGAGATTGGTACAGTAATGATCTTAACATGTGACACCAGAGACTTGTGTGACTTATGTGTTCATTATTAAACAGTAGGCCTCAAGCATCAAATATTCACACAGTCATACCCCTCAAAGTAGTGATGGTGACTGCATGGCCCAGTTTAGCACCATACATTTGTAAGGGAAATTCATTAAACAGAGAAGTTAGAAAGTAATGATGCACATTGCAGTTTCTGACTTCACAACCCTCACAAGATCAGTCAAAATAAAGTTGGGAAATTTTGATTCTATGAATTGTGTAACTTTCCAAGGTCAATATAAGTCAAAGGTAAAATTACCAGTTCAACACCACAAATGCAGATATACTAAGCACTTTATTCAGCTATGCACCCTGAGCATCAAACACAAAGCTTAAGTATCCTTAAATCCAAAAGATAGAAAACGGATATGGCACAGCTGTCATCACTTGCACAGGGTGTTGAGTGGGGGAGCAGGAGGCCTAGGCTGACACAAAAGGTTGGTGAGTGTGTGTGAGTAAGAAAGAGAAGCAGGCAGACATCTCGATAAGCCAACAAATGGCCAGTGAGACAAAATGCGTTTTAAGCTGCACTGCGGTGCCATGTAACTGTTGGGTGTGTCTGTAGTGGTCCTCCAGATGAAACTGGTGTGTGAGAGTCTGCATGGACACAGTCAAGCTCTGTGCTGGCTCTGCATCTTGGTATGTCAGACAGGTGTGAGCCGTGCATGTTAGAGGTGGCAGTTCATCACTATAGTCCCCAACCATGAGAACTGGCTCTGCCAGGAGTTGCACTGGCATGTCCACACCCACAGTCAGATGCACTGCTGCTTCCTGTACATGACCAATGTCTGCTAGATGAGATCTCTTCACGGGAATGCCCAGGACCATGGCACCATGGGCTGTCACATCTAGGTGTGGACAGCACACTCACTGATGGTGCAGTGGAAGTACTGCCACTATGGGACCATGATTGGGCATGGCCACATTGGCTGGCAGCATAATGTGGCTGACCTATACTTTTGCAGATGCCACCAGCAGATGTTCCATCACAGACAAAGCATGTTCCATGACAAACACCTCTCGTTCCAATGTGTCATTCACCTGATCCATGGAATTGGCAACATGGTGGTGGTAGTCACATGACAGCCTATGCCACATCTACAACCCTGAAAATTTGTCTGGAGCACCTATGGGAACATGTCTGGCCACCATGATGGCCCTAAACATATGTTGAGCACCACAGGAAGAGACACCTGCACCAGGTGGAGGAGGGACAGCCGCCCTCCCCCCTCTGAGCACCCCTATCAACCCTCCAGTGTGGCACATTGGCCACACTTTGGCTAGACTCAACAGGCAGTAAAGCCACAGTAACCACACTTTCCTGATCAATGGCCTCACCTTCTACCTGCCCAATATCTGTGGGGTCACTGGAATGGGTAGGCGTAGGCCTAATGACTGTGTCCAATGGAATTGCAGAGAATGACTGTATATCAACCTCAGTGTCAGGTTCAACCTCTGCACCCCTTGACTGTGCCTCAGTTTGACCACCACCATTATCAGAGTCTGATGATACACTGACAGTAGGGGTTAGAGGGCCCACACATTCACTACTGTGATCACCTGTGATAAAAAGCAAGAAACGCAGGACAAAATTAATACCTACACTACTGTAGTTCAATATATACTAACAAACTAAAAGAGGTGCCACTATTATGGACATTACAACAATATACACAACAGGCCTGACATCAACAGCACACACTAAATATTGTTTCAATTGCTCAGCAGTTCTGAAATAAAAATGTATGGTTTACCATCTGCAGATGAGAGTCTCATCTGCAATCCAGACGGGTATGGATGAAGTTAAACAAGAGGTAAGGTCAGCATCATCACCATTAAAAGTAACACAGGTGGTAATACTTTTACTCCTTTATATGTCTATTAACTGTACTTTCAAGAATAATGTGGCTGTCAAACTCAAACCTAAGCTAATAACAGTAGCAATCTTTTATGCTCCCAAAAAGTACATGTGACACAGAAGCAATGTATTGATTTTAGTTGTTTTACTATACAACAGTATTCAGCTATTGAGATAACAAGGCGTACCTGGAAGCTCCTGCTGGGATGTACTTGCTGTTTCTGACACTGTTGCTTCCCATCCAAGACAGGCTGTACTGCACTATCCCATGAACTGTCTGAATCCCTGATCTTGACCAGGAACTCTTCATTGGGTGTTAGTAGTGGTTCCCTAGCAGGTTCTCCCAGGTACCCATCTGGTCACAGCCCACTGCAGCTGCTGTCCTCCTTGCAGATGTGATCATGTCAGTGGCCCTGTGGTACACCTGCTTGTATGTCCTGGGGTGACCACCCACAGATTTGTATCAGTACCTATCTGTTACCAAATTGCATCCTATGTGCCATATCCTTCTATCCCCTTTCCAGCAGAAAAGCTCCATATTGCCTAAAGGCATGCACTATGACCTGGTTCTCAGCATCAGTGAAGGGGGCCTCTGAGGATTGACTCACCTGGGTGGCATACTCTTAAGTGTCCTAAAACACAACAGAAGGATAATACACATAAGGGTCACATAAGTACTGAATATTTTTTCCAGATAAAACAGAAAAGGTAGCCAGTCAGTATTACCATCTGTTAAATATAAAACAGTCTAGAGATGTGAAGTACTAACAACAGGCAGGATGTAACAAGTGCAGCATATCCTTGTATGTGCCATAGCAGTAACTCACCTTAGTCCCCACCTCCACAAAAGAACAGTCTATCCTGGTTTGTGCCATAACAGTAACTCACCTTTGCCTCCCTCCCCAAGAAGAACAGGAAATTACACATTTTTCTAACAAACAATCTTTGAAATGTCAAAAGTGCTATTAAAAGGAACTGTCCCTTAAACATTTGTACATGTCACACAGCATTCCAGTTTCATGTATTGGCAATCATGTATATCTGTGAAATGGATGGCACACATGCCCATGCCATTAGTACACTTCTAACTAATGCATACAGATAAAAGTGTAAAAGACTTTGCTTCAGCTATTTCTTAAATACATTCCAGCATATACAGTATGTAGCTGACAAAATGGAAGCTTCTGAAGTTCAATACTCCTCTGTGCAGATATATCCTGAAAGAATGGCATTATGTGCTGACCTCCCAACATAAACAAGTCTCCTCCCCATCAGTTTGCCTAGCTACACAGTTGCCTTTTTTATATGGTGTAGATTCAGGGCTATTAGCATGGTGAAGATGCAAATGAGGTGTGAACTCATTAGAATTGCTGAGTTCCAAAAAAACTGGATCCATGTAGGAGATTTAAACATAGTGCAGGCTCTCCCTCAGTGTTTGGTTTTAATGGATTGCAACTGTGAATGATTAGTTGTTGGGAGAAGAAAACCACAGCAGCACTGCAGGCTGCCTTACTTCCACTGGGTGTGTCAGGTTAGATCTACAAAGTGTTAGATGTAAGGTTGGAAATGTAAGTAAGCAGTACACAAATCACAGGTTGTGTTCCTTAACATCCAACATGCCAATCATTTGTTGGCAACTGCATACGATATTATTTCCAATTAATATCCTCACACATTTTAAGGCCAGTTATACAGAATGGCTTACACACTGCATGTCTCAGATTAGTGCTCCTATAATTGAAGAGTGTCCAATAACTACACAGAAATGTAAGACAGAGATGTATATTTGTAAGCAATAATCATGACAGGTCATGTGGTCACTAGGTGCACTCCATCCAAAACTAATAAATGTGCAAATAACACTTGTATGGTTTGATATCACTGTAGATGCTGTTGCAGTTGGCTGTATGCACACTGAGTTAAGTTCTTTGCTGCAAAGCTGTTTGTGTGGCAAAGAGGGTAAGGCACCCATCCTTTGTTCTTGAGGCAACTCAATATCTCACGTGTACCAACATTTGCTAGTGTGTATGTCATAGATTGCTTTTTCTCCTGTAAACTACCTCTCTCTTTTTTTCTTTCTTCTTTCTTTTTTATTATTAGCTAGTATTAGCTCGATGCACTGCTTAGGGCAAGCACAGGAGATGGATCAGATTTGGCTGTGCTTATCTGGCTTGTGTAAACCGCAGCAGTGTGCAAACTGGACAACTGGCCCACCTGTGAAGCAGACAGGACCCAGACAGCCAAAAATAGAAACTGGATGCTAAGCGATGTTGTGTGGTAGTTAACAGTGAGTCCTTAAGAATGATTAGTAAAATAGGAAATGTCATGTAACTAATCCTGTGGCAGTAGGTATAAGTGTAAGACTGGAGTACAGATGGTCCTGGGTTGTAGTACAGGGTGTGCAACATTTGTTTTACTGTTGTGACTTTGCAGTTTATAGCAATAAACTGCAACATAGACAAGTGTTTTCTTAACCTTCTTGTGGCAACAGGTGTATGTGTAGGACTACCATCCACATGGTCCTGAGTTCAGTCCTGGGTTCAAATACAGCATACTCCATACAATTTTACTGTTGTTCTACTCCCCATTATAGTCACGCTCACTTATGACACTTGACATAATGGAGCTGATATGAATTATATGTATGAGGGCTGAGACACTAGTACTGTGTCAGTTATTTATGTATATATCTATGTATTGTCACAATTATTTTCAGATGTATGACTGTGGGAATACTGTGTACTATATTCCTATAAGTATATTTCTGCTATCTGGACTGATATGGCCTTCACATTTGCCTAACACATATACACAACTGCCTGTACATCCAATAACCTTGAAACTGCAACTGCATTTATGTTGCACTATGCTTATCATCACACAAATGTGGTGTTCGAAGGTAAACGCTGCCAAGCACCATGTTTGCATGATGGTAAGTGGAGCTCAACAGTTTCATACAGTGTGCATACTCCCAGTAAACATGATAACTGGAACTGGTGGGAAACCATTACTCTCCATTGCTCTTGATCCGTGGTAGACATGGCAGGTGTTTGTGGGGAAGGTGTCAGGTTTGGGGCACAGAGATGGGGTGTCAAGGAGTCCAAGATTTTTACTGGACTCCTAATTAAGAGCCACAGTGACAGGCTTCTGCAGGGGGACTATTCTGGCTCCTAGTATAAGTTGGAAGCTTGGGACAGTTTAGCACATACTGCATCCAGTGCCACCAGTATCCCAAGCACTGCTAACCAATGTGGGCATCATTTCAATGACCTACAGAGGAGGAAGAGGGATACCCTCAACCATTAGATTGAGGAATTTAGGACTGCAGACATCCCACACCTGTGTAAGTATCAACTACAGAGAATACTTGTAAGACTAAAAGTTGAATATAGCAAGACTGGTATGCATAATGATATTCTGTTCTGTTTTTTCCACTGCTGCCAGTGATGAGGAGGTCAGTGTCTAAACCCATGGGGGTAGATTGTTGAGGATGAGGCAAGTATGCAGCAGAAGAGTAGTGCTATTGTAGCATTAAAAGTTAATAATAATTTTTTTGGCATTTTATAGAGTTGTATCAAATTTAGCATGCACATCGCAACTGTAAAAGCAAGTATGGATACATTAGCCTGTAGCACAAACCAAGAGAACAATATTAGACTTTAGTCAGAGGTTTTGGGTTCAAATACCACACTTCCCAACTATACAACACTGTTAATTTTTCAATTATATTTAAATTAACATAAAACCTCTATACTAGTGGCACAAATGCCCTGTTGTAAACTGTAATCTGTATAACTGGAACATGCATATGTTTAATATATGCATATGTCAAGGAGTGCTTGCTGCAATCTGTAGTATAATGTGCTTCTGTTAGGAGGTGGTAGTCTTAAAAGTAAAAGTTAAGATAATACAGTCAAATAAATGTATTAATGCATTGTATGTCACATATGAAGTTACTAATCTTATCTCTTTTTTCTCTCACCCCAACCCTTACCTCTCTTTTTATTTAATTTTTATTTTTTTTCTTTTCTTTTGTTAATTGTATTATACGTCATCAAAATGTGTCCATGTCATCCATTTGTACCACATCACTAAATGTTCCACAGCACATCGGGGTGGGCCTGCCCCACAGGATCCATCTGCCCCACCCTCCACCAGTTCCAGCACTATTGCCCAGTACATTTAGGAGCCAACCTGGCAGCACTGCCTGTGCTGCACCTTCACTATGTGCCCTCTCAGGTAGTCTTGCCCCAGACGCTGATTCAGTGGTACCATTTGGGAGCAGTAGCAGAAATGGTGATTTTGTTACTCACACAGAGATGCCAGGGATGGTGTGTAGGGTTGTGCACTGCACCACTGGTGCACGCCTATACTGGCTGGAGAGGCTGCTCTCCCGTATTTTGCACAGTACTAGGAGGAGGAGAAGGAGACATCAGCAACTTCAGCCAGCGGTGGAGTGAGGTGACAGTGATGACAGTCTAGTGGGTGAGGACTCGATTCTCACTGTCACCCAGATTGATGACCATGGGTTCAGGATGTCCCCACTCTCACTCCAGTCATGGTATCCCCCAACCTTTTGTGTCCATCACCATCCCTGTCTCTTGTCTTGTTTGTTTTTGTCTGTCTGCAATTGCTTCCTCACCTACACAAAGTACCTGACCCAGACATTCTTACATCCCTTCCCCAACACTCGTCTGTCTCTGAAAAAAAATGGGCACCTGTCCCACAAAAAAAACAAACAAAAAAAACCCCCCAAAATCATCCCATATATAGCTCTTCATTTTGCATACGTCTTCTTGACACATTTGATTTGGTCCAGTTGGCTATAAAACATGATTGTCTTGTGGTCACCCCTCTCTCTGGAGGTGACAGTCCAAATTCAGTTAATATTGTGCACATATATTCACTTTACACTGTTAAAGAAATGAATAGCTATGGTTCATTCCTACCTCTCTCCTGCACATTCTTGCCCTGGTTTTCCCTTTGTTCCTCCCCCTGCTTGCTTCCCATATTACCACTGTCCTATCTACCCCATTTCACCTCTTTAATCCATTATTGCGTGAAGGTGCACACAGCAACAGTGAATGGCGGCAATGTATTTAAAAGTATTATAGAAATCTGTATCAAACTCAGTATCATGTGGCTCCAACAATGAATATATCAGTGAATTAACACATGCTGCCACAGAACAGCAGGTGTATTTCAAAGACTAAGTACAAACTGTCAGACTTTAGCAATTTGGCTCCCATTTGTGCACTGCTTAGCTAAGTGCAAACATGTGTATCATGCATGTGTATGCACTTTGGTAACTGTCGGGCAAACCCACTGCTCACTGCATTATGGAAATGTACATATTATGCTGAATTATTGCTGTTTACTGTCCATTCTCTGTGTGTAACATGAAATTACATGTGGAAACATTACAGACTGAGGGCCCTATCTAACAATACATCCATGTTTTGCCACCCCCCCCACATGCACTGCAACTCTAGTGTCTCTGTACTTTTTCCACACATATATCAATCACAGTGCACAATGTAATATCAAATGTTGTGTGCTACGCAATGCACATCAGTCTGGCAACATGTAGAGCTACAACTATTGACTCATGTGCCTAAAAGGCCTTATCTGCAAGGCTAGGGGAAGGAATCAGCATGGACCATATCCACAGGGACATACAGTAGGTGACCTTCAGCACACAGACCTGACCCATATTGTTTTTGTCAGAGGTAGATCTTGCTTATAGAACCTTGTGGACTTCTTGGATACTGATCCTAAAGACCTGGATGAGGGATGACAGGATATACCGCTTATGTTGAGTTATCCAAGGCCTTTGACACTATCCCCCATTCATGTCTCATAGTGAAGATCTCCCATGTGGGAATTAAGCCATACAGTAGTAGAGAGACAGGTGATTGGCTCAATGACAGAAAACACACTCTTAAAGTTGGGGACTGCACCTCCATCACTAGCCACTTACCATTAGAATACCACAAGGATCTGTGCTGGGCCCTCAACTGTTTGCAAACTACATCCCTGAAATGCAGGCAGTGGTAGATGTCCCGTGGTTTACCATGTTTTCAGATGACTGGTAACTGATAGCTGTATGATTGGAGCTTTTCTCCCATTATTTGTGTGTTATCTATTATATATTGTATACCAAGTTGTACTTTGTTTATTATCTGAATGATTGGAGCTTTTCTCCCCGGGCCTCCTCTGAAAATGGACATGTATCGAGTCGTATCATCCCAGTCAACAAATGTAAAATAAAAAAAATAAACAAATAAATAAATAAAAAATAATATAGAGTCCCTCAGTGATGGTAACATATTACAGAAGGGGCTGCCACACACAAATGATTGATGCCAAACTCACAGACTGAACCTTAAAGCATACAATGGCTCATTGTCCCTTTGGCAATGAAGTACCTCTTCAAATTCTGATATACATAACACCCCTCTAAGCTCAAACACAGTGTTATGAGACTTGAGAAGACATATTGATATCAATCTACACTTTCATCACTATGTGTCTATAGTGGTGACCCAGACATTCTGCATTGTGCACATCATACATATGGATATCACGTCTAAGACCAAGGTGGTCATACCTCTGCTGTACTCTACCTTTATCAAACCACTAATTGAGTACAATGCCCTTTTCTGTCTGTACCTCACCAGACACCTGCAGCAATTGGAGAAATCACAGAGTAGTGCCTGGGAGATTCCAGGGCCTGCAAACATGACATACTGTACATGGAAAATGTGAAAGACCTGTTACTGTACTCAGCATCATGCAGGCTGCTGAGAGGTGACCCTATGCCTGCCCTACATAGCAGTCTCAGACCCTGCCCTACTGAAAATGTTGGACATCTGCATATCAAATGGGACAAGAATAACTCCTGGGTTCTCAACCTAGCCTGTGACCTAAGCAGAACATGCTGTGGAAACTGATATATCCCTCAGCAATTCACACTCCTCTGTAATAGACTCCCACTGCATGTAAAGCAGTGCTTCAGAATGACCCTATTCAAGAACAACCTTGACTACTGGTTGGGTGATTGTAAAGTCACCTCTGGAGTGGCACCTATGTCCCTCATGGACAGGGCCAGTTGGTGCTGCTCACAAAATTGCTCTACTAACAATGACCATCCAACTATGCTTAACAAGGGTACTTGTGTTTTTACACAGCTAGGCTTCTAAACACTGTAGGGCCATTAGGTTAGTAGCTTCCTATGAACCTATAAAGCTATGAGCCTATGCAGGCCTCCCAACATTTTGTCTCCCACATGGTCTTCTGATGTCATCTTCTATAAGTTCACCTGGACTCTTACAAATGTCAGACTTGTGCCATGGCGCTTGTGTAATGTACTGTGTTACATAGTCTGTATACTTAGATAGGTAGGGGTTCTGTTCTTACTGCAGTCAACTGTGTTTATCCATATGTGTGTGTGTGTGTGTGTGTGTGTGTGTCTCTAGACAGAAGTGCAGAAGTGTGTATCCCACAGTTACTGCCGCAATACCAAAGATTGACAGTATTTTAATTCTTGCACATACCTATACATCCATTTCATGCAACCCACCCAACATCTTGCCCCCACATAGCCTGCTGATGTCATTTGCTATAATTTCCCCTGCAGTCTTATTACAGTCAGACTTGTGCCATGGCGCATGCATAAAGTACTGTGTTTTGTAGTCTGTGTACTTAGATAGGGGTTTTATTCTCATTGCAGTCAACTGTGTGTGTGTGTCTAGACAGAAGAACAAAAGTGTGTATCCCACAGTTATTGCTCCAATACCAAGGATTGAGAGTATTTTGATTCTTGCAGTTGCCTACACATTCATTTCATGTAGCCCAACCAACATCTTGTCCCCACATAGTCTGCTGAGTTCATCTACTATAAGTTCACCTCCAGTTGTGTACAAGTCAGACTTGTGCTGTAACACTTGCATAAAATACTGTGTTCTGTAGTCTGTGTACCTTAGATAGGTAGGGGTTCTATTCTCACTGAGTCAACTGTGTGTGTGCTGCTGCTTGACATTACAGAGAGTGTTTTATATCACCATGTGGGACACTGTTATCTTCTCTTCAATAGACACTTCGATGTCATCCACTATAAAGTTTTGTCTGAGACAGTCCAAGGCAGACTTGAGCTGTGGCGCTTGTGTAAAGTGCTGTGTACCTAGATAAGTAGGGGTTCTAGTCTCACTGCAGTCATGTGTGTGTGAGCTGGTGTTTGACATTACAGAGAACATTTTACATCACCATGTGGGACACTGTTGCTTTCTGCTCAACAGACACTGCTGATGTCATCAGCTATAAAGTGTTATCTGACACACTCCAAGTCAGAATTATGCCATGATGCTTATGTAAAGTATTGAGTTCTGTAGTCTATGTACTTAGACATGTAGGTGGTTTATTCTCACTGTAGTCAAGTAAGTGTGTGTGTGTGTGTGTGTGTGTGTGTGTGTGTGTGTGTGTGTGTGTGTGTGAGCATTTTACACCAGCATGTGGGACACTGTTATCTTCTCCTGAACAGACACTGCTGATGTCATCAGCTATATCATATTTTTTTGATATGCAGTATTCCCGCTAGGGCAGGGTCAGACAGTGGCCTGGGGGCTAGGCAGACATCATTTCATCCTATACCATATAGATAACAGTGACATGGCTTAAACTCTGTCCACATACAACATGGCATAGTTTGTAGGCCTTGTGTTATCTGGCAGAGAAAGCCCTGTGGTCTCCAGCCGCTGCATGTGTCTGGTGAGGTACATGCAGAAGACAGCATTATACTCTATTACTGTTCTGATGTAGTTTGACTACAGAGCTGTCATACAATTCTAGGTCTGCATATGATGGTGTGATATATGATGTGCACAACACAGGCTTTTAATACTATTATGCCACTTGGTGGTCGAAGGTTAGACTGCTATCTACATGTGTTCCCAGTGCTGGCATTACTGGGTGTCAGCATAGCAGGACTGTTTTCAATGCTGCGATTAACATGGAATTTCACGTTTCAGATGGACAACATGAAAAAAGTCACATTTCTGCATTTAGTTCTAGATTGTGTGACTTTGTCCTCATTCATTTGTCTGTATTAGGTCCTCCTGTGCTATGCTAGCAACATTGGTGGACTCAGTGATTGCAACCAATATGCTAGAATCATTAAACTTAAGGCAATGGCCATATACCTGAACTGTCAAGAAATATAGACCAAGCAGTGAAGGGCCAAGCACAGATCCCTGGGTTTTGCAATGGTGACATCTCTACTGGTACAGATTGATTTACCAAGTTTCACAATTTGTGGTCTGTCAGTGACCCATTTGGTTATCCAGCTACTGTTGTAAGATTTAATCCCCAGCTGGGAGGGTTTCTCAATCATATCTGTGTGGAGGATTGTGTCAAAACCCTAGGCCATATCATGATAGACATACTGCCTTACCTTCCTCTAGGCTTATCACATACTAGGGTGTACATCAACATGCATCCATCTGAGTAGAGGGGACAACACTTAATTCATGCATCTATACAGACACCCTGATTCTCTTCAACTGTGAGGTAGATCAACATGTGATCATGGACCTCTTCTACATGTAGATTAATCATATTCTGGCTGTGTGCAAGAGACCTGTGTGACTTGTTAATGTTACATCATGTCTGTTACATTTGATAGATTTCCTCAAACAGGTCATCGAGGGTATACATGATGACTACAGTATCATCTTGTGGAACTTCACCAGGTCAAGGCATTTGATACAAATCCACACTGAGGTATTCACTCAACACTGTCATATGTGGTCATAAACAGCTATTATCACTAAATGGGTAGACCACTGTATCACAGACATGGCATTTCACTATATTGAAATGTGTGATTTGACCTATATCTCAGGTCCAGTGATCAGGTCTGTACAACAGGGCTGTCTGCTAGACCCTTTCCTGTCCTTTAGTTAAGTGATGGACATCACAGATGACATACACATGCTGTGTCCACACAGCTGTCTGAAGGACTACAGAATGTGGGCAATCAATGACTACAACTATTGATACAGACAGTAGCAACACATGAAAAGCACTGCTGCCAGAGGCATGACAACACCTGCATTGAGAAGACACATAGGGAATTTGTTAATTCAGGAAACAAATGCAGCACCCAAGTATAATGCAGACAGCAAACCCCATAATCAGACCAATAGGTCTGTGCCCCATGTGCTGGGGTAGATGGTAAGTGGCACATCCACCAGCATGTGGTCACAGTGCTGACTACTCCCTTGAATGTAACACATTTATTGAGTATGTGAAGGACATGTACATCAGAGGTCATAATACCTTCATGGTTCCCAGCCTTCATCAAACCAATAACAGTTACAATGCAACTTTCTTCATGTACCTCCCTACCCATCTTCCAGTGATGTGTAAAGGAAGTATACCACCTTTGTCAGAGTGAGCTGTCACACAGCTTATTGGCCATACCTAGGTATTATTTCTGTGGAATATACATGACTGTCTTATGGTGCGGAACACCAATCAAGTTGTTACCCCTAATGTGACAACATGAATGGCATGTATTTCATTCATGATAGTGTGGATTGTACCACATATATATATATATATATATATATATATATATATATATATATATATATATATATATTGTATTGTCCATACTGTCGCATACAGGTATAGGAGTGTCCATTCCATCCTAACACCTCCAGCAGATGTTACAATGCCAGGACAGTGTGTATGGTTACCCTCATAGAGTGTGGATGTATCATAATAGTTGTTCAAGTGTGTGTGTGTGTGTGTGTGTGTGTGTGTGTGTGTGTGTGTGCAGACTCATCACTTATCACTGTAAATGACAAATATTATGTCAGAGGCATGAGATTACTGGTGATATTATTATGATATTGTCCATGATTGTGATTGGTTCTTGTAATGTTCTCATTGCAGGAGACCTCTGCTAAGAGTACACTCATACAAAAGCATATCAATTTGCACAGTTTCACAATATGTATGTCAGATCCCTGATAGATGTCTTCAGTATTATTCATGTAAGGATGCTTATCTCACACATCTTTCCCATTGTTATGTCACCTTGTGTGACAGTCACATAAAACATATTTTCACTGTACAGTCCCTACTGTACCACATAGATATGTGACTGGTGTTACTGGGATAACCATCTTCCATCAGCATGCCCTCCTCTGCTGTCCATTGGGTAGTTTGACCTGTCCTCTTTCCCTGTGTTCATTCCTACAATTCATGTGTGTTCCTATTCAATACAGACACTTGCCCTGAGTATTCATCTTACATGGCAGTCCATGTCCCATTACAGATCATTTACTCAGCTTCAGTACAGAATGCCAGAAATGGGATATCGTAATACTCTGCACTGTAGGTGCACTGTCCTGTACTGTGTTTGGACCACATACTTCACATTCATACCTCTCTATTGTCCATATATTCCCAGGATGTCTAGATGTGTTACTTATCAAATTTGTGGTTTTCTGCCATATCACTGGGATGATCTCAGGACTGATGTGAGTCAATATTACATACCTTTCAGTTCATAGCTCTCAGTTGTCCTGATTTGTGTAGAATGCCCAGTTTTTGATCTTTTTATCATAACATTTTGGTTTTCTGGCAAATCATTGGCATGCCATTGCATTTTGAAGTCAGAAACTGATGACATACATTTGAGTTTCAAACTTAATGTACTTCAGAAAGTGCAGGCTACTGTACAACTTATTATTCTATCAACTTTCTAAGTTTGGAAGAGCAATGTTACTTCACACCTTTGCTGCATTATTTTACATTATTGTTACACTGGAGAAAGAATTACAAGAGCATCTTTTTGGAATAAAAGGAAATAAATGTGCAGACCATTTTAATGTAAAAAAAAAGTTATTACTGTGTTGTATAAACACAATGAAGGCAGAAGGAAAGATTGTATATGGTGACATATACAAGGTATTTGATAATACAGGTCATGAACAAATGTGGAAGATTGTAGAGGCATTTTCCAGGTATTTACAGGAGTACACGGGGAAATGTACCAGTAAAAGAAGGTTGAGTGAAAAACTAGAAGTTAATTAAGGTGTTAGGCAGGGTTACCCGATGAGTACAATGCACTTTAATATAGTTGTGAATGCAGTTATGGTACATGTAAGTCAGGAAAGTATTGAAGCTATAACACAGATTAAAATACAATTGCCTTTGCTATTAGGTTATACACATGATTTAGTAATATTGGTAAATGTTGAAGTATGAGTAAAGGAAATAATTAAGATCACGAAAGAATATTTAATGTAGATAAAATTAAGTCTGAGTTAGGAAAAGGTAAGAAATATGGAAATTTGGTGAAATTAAGGGGATATGTTTAAAAAAAAGAATCTCTGTAGTAGGCATTGGATATAGAGAAAAGTAAGTGGGAAAAGATACTGCAGGAATTAAAATGATAGTAATTTTACAGGAAATGCTTTTTTTGGCTTATATGAAAAAAGTGTACTAAATAGTTTAATTGTTGCTAGGAATGTTAACAGACATAGAAGGAGTGTTCATGTTTCACCAGACAGAAAAAAAAAACAATTATTATAAACTGTTATGGGGTAACATGGGGTTTGAGGGTGAATTCCATGAAAGGGATATTGTATATAATGAAAGGAATCCAATAACTTGGCATCATTACACATGTACTAGATTATGAGGACAGTTGTACATAAGAAAGAGAGTTTATTGGGGAATTCTGGGTTAGGCCATGAGTTTTGCAGAAAATGGTGAAATAGTATACTTCTCAGAAGTAATAAATGAATAGTTAAAAGATGGTTTGAGAAATGGTGGAATGGGATATGGAAGAGTATATGAAAAATGTCATTATAAAATAGAAAAACATCTTTATGAAAGCTGAATTTGTACAAAAATGATGGAAAATGAAGAAAAAGCAGAATGAGGAGATTATAAAGGTTTTTTTGATAGATCTTTGGGAAAATTTAGCTGAGAATATTAAAAGGGGGCAATAAAAGAAATAAAAGAAAGCTTGGGAGTTACATGGGGATGACAGGATTTCTTGTAGAGGATTTTGTTAAATAGATTATCATTTCAGTTATATATAAGGCACTTATAAAGTGGAAGCAGAGGGAAGAAAAATGTTATGTATGTGGGTTGAAAGAAACAATGGAACTTCTTACTGTATATCATGTATGAGAGCAAAATGTTTTGGAAATTTACTGAAAACTTATGTCAAAGTGAACAACAAGTAAAACTAAATATGATTTAAG
Source organism: Protopterus annectens (assembly GCF_019279795.1). Taxonomy (NCBI): domain Eukaryota; kingdom Metazoa; phylum Chordata; order Ceratodontiformes; family Protopteridae; genus Protopterus; species Protopterus annectens. The sequence goes on along the minus strand of NC_056731.1, from coordinate 405,966,123 downwards.
TGGAGTATATAATAAGAAAGAGAATAAACAAATGAGATAGATACTGTATTTTTTATGTGTGGTTCACATACAAATATAGATGAAAAGAATCAGTATATAATAAGAAATAGAAAGTAAAAATGTATTGAAAAATACAATTTTAGTTGTAGAAGAAGCAAAGTGGGGTTGAGTGCATTTAAATGTATGTGTTTATGGGCCAGATTCCATAAAGCTAATGGAATTTGGCTCATTACGCCAATATCAGCACTAAACTTGTGGATAACAATGTAATATGTAAATGTGCCACAGTAAACTCAATATACCTCAGTGCACAGGGGGGTATATCAGTAGCAATGGTGCACTAAACATAACTCAAGTAATCTGTAAGTAATGAGAAATTACTGTCAAAATATGTTGTATATTAACAAAGTTATGGAAAGATTATCACAATTCAAGCATCCTGACAATCTTACATATATATCTATAACAGAATTTCTCCAGTAAGCTTAAGGACAGCTATGGAATATAATTGACTCTGTTATTATAAAAAAATGCTAAATATCCCAATGTAAGCTGCATGCCATTCATAATATATATTTTCAGAAATCTGTCCACAAACATTAGAGAAAACAATGGATATTTCCATAATTCATTTACTGATAAAATATACTTGCTTGCAAGCTCCATGCCATTTGTAATACATATCTTCAGCAATCTGTTCAGTAAGCTTAGAGACAACTATGGCTATCTCCATAAGTCATGTATTAATAAAATATGCCTACTTGCACTTATAAATTGATTTCTAATAAAAAATAATAATAAAGGTGAATGTCAATCATGGTCACATCACCACAGCTAACATTAGCTACCAATGAGTATGGGACTTGTGTGGGGAACACAGATAACTCACACTCCCAATGAATGTGGGAGATAGAAAAGAAGATGTGGAGTATGGGTGAAGAAGAGGGACACACAAGAGGGAAGTTTGAAAAGGAAAATCTGAGGGAAAGTCAGAGGGGATTGAGCAGTTTTGTTTTTTTTTTTTGGTGGGAATAGGACCATTTTTTTTAAGAAGGGAAGGAAAGGTAAAGATAGGGAAGGGGAAGGAGGTGTACTCATAGAACCCATATCACAACACAAGACAGCCAAAGGTTGAAAAAAGCAGTATGAATAGGTAAGTTACACAGATGGCACACTGCACAACATGGGCTATGGAAAGTCATCAAACGGGGAGGAGATGTATACCAGCCATGGTGAAATGCAGAAAAACATATCTACCTATGCACTTTCACATTATGACATGTTGCAAGCTGTGAGGCAGTCATGCCTGGATGTGTATGACCAATGGTAAAAGTGTATTTATTGGAGGGTAATAAATAAGGATCACAGTACAAATAAACACATATCCAAATAGTCTATCAGCAGTGCAAATGTAAGCCGAGCAACATCACAGACGAGCAAGTACAAGTCTAACAATACTAGATAACTCCAGCAGAGGACAGAACCAAAGCTATGACCATGCATGTGAAAGGCAAACAACCAAGCTTAGTGCCAATTAGCAGTACTGAAACAAAGCAGCAAAATGGCTGCTAAATACATAAGTAGGTGTACAGAGCCCAAATAAACATATAATGGAATACAAATATGTCGCATAGATATGCCATGCCAAAGGCAACACACAGGTATAGGCGTAGCTGTATGGCTGTCAGTGGGCTAAATGGAACATACATGAAATCAAGGTCAATACACATACACACACTAGTGATGTAAGAATATTTACAAATGTACAACAACATAGCTTGAAAATTCTATCAGGTTGTGCACACTGATTTCAACAATGTACAGTGGTTAACACACAACTATAATAAGAATAAGGATGGATTGCAAGCAGTAGACAGTGACTTGTGTGCAGATGTCCTGCATCATAAAATGGCCATACATTTGGCACATGTTCACTGTGTCAACAACATAATACATGGCAATGGTCAGTAACTGCAACAAAGGCAAACATATATGCAAAATATAATATGTAAATATGAAAGTGGAAGGGGGGTGGACAGTCTAGGCCCACATCAAGGAAAAGCAGGACAAGGTAAGATGACACACTGCAAATGCATGTGTGCAACATACAGGGTGCTGTAGAGACCAACTCAAAATACATTTAAGTAAATGGAAAATGTATGTCACATGGGCAGAATGAGTTTTGATGTCCACAGAGATGACCATGTATAAATCAGACATACACAGTAATATGCAATCATGTAACATCAACATGCATAGGTAAGCATGCCAAGAATTTCAAGCACATACACATATAATGTCATGCAAATGTTGAATAAACAAATGCAGGTGTATGTCACACACCCTGCTCATTAATGAGCAGAGGATAATCCTGTGAGCATCATTACAGTACATCAGTGGTAAGTCAGTGAATACTCACATGTCAAAGGTGCAATTGTGGGTCACTATGGATGCAACTATATGCAGGGACATATACAATCAGTGTGCACAACTATTTGCAGAAGGCGTGAACTTATAGGAATAAGTAATGGATGTGTAAACTTAAGATACAACAAACATGGCATAATGTACTATTACAGAATACATTATCCATAACGCTGTGTATACATTCATGATACACTTGTGTTTGATGCAGTCAGAAAAGTAGGACTGGCCATAGCTATAACATACCTATATATAACCCCACATGACATCAGCATTGCCAATACATGGCACCCAGCACCACACCATGCCAGTGGGACAGCATGACAACTGTCATCCAAAAACACATGGGAAATGGCATAGCCTTCTGTTGCACATACATAATATGACAATACACAAATCATACCCATACCACTGTGGTAGTGCTGGACTGTGAACAACATCAGTTATCTGTCATTTGCTCTCAGTAAACACAGGTTTACAGGCTAATTGTTGCAGCACTAGCTGCAGGTTAATTGCCACAGTGCATGGACAGTTGAGTGTTGGAAGAAAGTGTAATGTGTTAATGTATTTCATGTGCACATTGAAACATAATTAAATGTCACATGATGATAACACATAAGCATGTCAACTACATGATATGAATGGACAAGAGTGCGTATACAGTCCAATCGATCATATGGCAATCAGCATGCTGGCAGTATAACACAAGTGGAGCACATAGACAATACCTATGGACCGGAGGGACCAGGCTGATGGGACTGAGCCTCATGAATTTACTCACTGGCTATATCCTGGAAGAATGTCCCCATCATGTCTCTCATCTGTGTTTGAAACATACTGGTCACAGCCTCCTGGATATCCTCCTGATAATCATCTTTGTTCCAGTCCTGGCTTTGTCTCCTCCAAGGTGCAGCAGGCATGATGGCTCAGGTAGGTGTGGGACCAGCTTCCTCATCAGTGTTGTCATCATTACTGTCATCAGCTGAGGACTCCGACATGTTCCCTTAACCTGCATCTGATAGGTGAATGTCTACAGGTCTCATGCTGTGTCAGATGATTGTAAAACATAACAAATGAAAAACTTGAGTGGAGATCCAGGTGCCCAAAAAGTTCAGTACCAACATCCGAGTAATATCACCAAACGACTTATTAAAATCAACAAGCAGCAGAAATAGCAAGTGATAGTAGTTATGCACTTTTTTCTAGGTAAAGACATCTTCAGAACTGCTAGTACATCCACTATTTCACTTTAATAGTCACAAAATCAACACATGTGATCAAACTGACCAATGGAACACCAGTGTCAACTTTCAAAAAATTGTGTGAGAAACTATGTTAAAATCCAAGATACAACCATGATAATACATGCATACAATACCAACAGACTTCACTAACGAATAACAGCATTATACAAATACAAATATGTGTTAAACACAGGAATGTAAATTAAAACAAATTATACGTAAACTCCAGAACATTTAAACCACATTGTATCTGTGATAATCACCCCTCAAGACTTTTTAACTTGAGCATGGGGGTGATGGAACTACTTTGATTAAGGCCTGGGGGAGATAAAGCATCACATGTGAGAATCCATTTGAGTTCCTTTTTATTTAAATGATTCTCAGTGTAGAAACCCCTTGGATCACTGTCCATGTGGTCAATCACCACAAACCTGAAAAAATGCCCTTCACAAGAAGACATCTGTCTGTAAAGAGCATCAGTAGACCTTTCTCTCCTAATGTCATTTAAATGCTCATAAATTCTCATCTTTAACATCCGACAGATCTTCCCAATGTAAAAAGCCATACATTTTTGGCAAAGGGCCCCGTACACAACTCGCCTGGATAGGCAATTGAAATGTCTTTTCACTTATATTTTCTTATGCCTAATAAAGAATGAATCACAGCACTGGATATGTTGGCAATAATTACAGTGGTTGCACTTAAACACACCCTTTGGTCTATTTGAACCCATATTGTCCCTTTTTATCTCCAATAAATTCATGAAACACATACCTGTCCTACGGCAGTTGGCACCCTCCTTTTCAAAAAAGAGCAGTAGTGAAAGGGCAGTTTGTACGACTGGCTCGTATGGTGTCAAACAACACCACATTTGGGCAGGAGATAGACAAGCTTCTTGACATGTACAATAAATGGGGTTACCCTTTGGAAATATTGGTGTCTGTCATGGATGAAGTCCTTGATAAAAGGAACAAATGTTTTTACCAACCTTTACTCCCTATCCAAAAAGGCTCACATGTTGACTCAGTTATGGATCAAAATGACAACAATGGTATTCAAACAGTTGAGGTGCCTTACAAACATTCTATGGTCATTACCTTTTCAGTGAATAATCAGGAAATTGATGAAGTGGTTAAAAAATTCTGGCCAGTTGCACTACTATTAAAGAAGGTGTTGAATTATTTGGAACAAAACCAAAAATTGTTTTTAGGAAAAGTATGTGTTTCAAGAATGTATTGGAGATGAAAAGGGGCAATATGGGTTCAAACAGACCTAAGAGTGTGTTTAAGTGCAACCACTGCAACTATGCCAACCTGTCCAGTGCTGTGATTTATTCTTTATTAGGCATAAGAAAATAGAAATCTAAGCGAGTTGTGTAGGGGGCCCTTTGCCAAAATGTAAGGCTTTTTACATTGGGAAGACCTGTCGGATGTTAAAGGATAGAATTTATGAGCATTAAAATGACATTAGGAGAGAAAGGTCTACTAATGCGCTTTACAGACACATCTATTCTTGTGAGGGGCATTTTTTCAGGTTTGTGGTGATTGACCACATGGACAGTGATCCAAGGGGTTTCTACACTGAGGATCATTTAAATAAAAAGGAACTCGAATGGATTCTTACATGTGATGCTTTATCTCCTCCAGGCCTTAATGAAAATAGTTCCATCACCCCCATTCTTAAGTTAAAGAGTCTTGAGGGGTGATTATCACAGATACAATGTGGTTTAAATGTCCTGGAGTTTATATATAATTTGTTTTAATTTACATTCTTGAGTTTAACATATATTTGTATTTGTATAACGCTGTTATTCATAAGTGAATTCTACTGGTATTGCATGCATGTATTGCCATGCTTGTATCTTGGATTTTAACATGGTTTCTCACACAATTTTTTGAAAGTCGACACTGGTGTTCCATTGGTAGGTTTGATTACATGTGTTGATTTTGTGAGTATTTAAATGAAATAGTGGATGTACTAGCAGTTCTGAAGAAGTCTTTACCTAGACGAAAGCAATAAACTGCTATCACTTGCTATTTTTGCTGCTTGTTGATTTTAATAAATTTTTTGGTGATATTTCTTGGCTGTTGGTGCTGATCTTTTTGGGCACCTGGATCTCCATTCATGTTTTTCATTTGTTTGGTTTGGCTCTTGGTTTCACAGTACAATGCTGATTGCAAAACATGACAGAAATGAAAAACAAATATCTATCATGCAGCACATTTCCATGAAGATCATAGATGACCTTAATATGAAACTGATGTACATATCCGAAATCTAACATAATTAACATCCCATCCACTGCTGACTTCTGCAAATACAAATATGAGACTGAAGGTGTAGTAGCATACATTAAACTTCTTATTTAATATACAGTTTAAGTGTAAATGATGCAAACTGAGACCAATGAAACCATGGCCTTAAGCTTAATGCCAAAAAATGCATCGTCATCTCCTTTGGGAAAACCTCAGTTCCCACTAATTACCACATCAATGGGAGCCCACTGAACACTGAAGGTGTTATAAGAGATCTGGGGACACAGATTGACAGCAACCTCTCCTTCAACCACCACATTGCCACTGTGGTCAGAAAGTCCTTCTATGTGGCACATCTCATTACCAAGAGTTTTGCATCCAGGAAGAAAGAGGTCATCATCTCTCTTTACTCTTCCCTCATTAGACCAATCATCGAATATAATGTCCCATTTGGCATGTACCTTACTAGACACATGCAACAGCTGCAAAGGCCACAAAAGTACCTCATGAAGAGGATCCTAGGCCTTAAACACATGTCCTACATGGACAGACTCAATAAACTCCAGCTATTCTCTGTCTCATATCATTTGCTAAGAGGCAATCTCTGCTTGACTTATAAAGCCATGTCTGACCCAGCTCTGTTAGAAATGCTACATCTAAAGAAATCCCAGTCCCTCAGCACCACATGCTCCAGAGACCTCAACCTCATTACCACAATTAACAGAACATGCTGGAGGGACAGGTTCATAACCCGGAGACTGCCCATGCTCTGGAATCTACTTCCCATACATGTCAAGCAGAGCACCTCATTGGCCCTCTTCAAGAGAAATCTACTTGATAGAGACACTGGGAACTAACATTGGGCAGCACAATGCCAGGACACTTCTATGGGCTAGGCTTGTAAGGGCTCCAGGGCCATTAACCTATTATGCACCTATGAACCTATGAACATTAACAAGTGACAGAATTATAATCAACACAATTGCTGCTAATGCAAATAACACATTGTCCTATGTCATTTTATCTATAGTTATGGACATGACCAATAACAGAACATGTCAAGGAGAATGTATCCATCACACAATGTGAGCAGATAAGACCATTCAATGGCATGAATGACATAGCCTACCAGTGGGAATCAGGACATAACCTGAAAATTTGAATGCTAGCCCGCATGAAGCATGGCAAGCATACACAAAGCAAGCACATAAAAATATCCTGACATTTGAATGTAAGCATTCCTGACACTGCCTCATGCCACAGCAGCATAACTGAACTTTGACAAAAAAAGCTTGTAAATGGCAACATTGTAGTATTATTGTGAATGACACTGCATTGAGTGTATGGAAGTGTGTCATATTTCCATTCTTTTTCCACTTGCATCAGTTCCCTGAGCAGTTATGTCTGTGCGTGAATGTAAAAGTGAGGTTCAAAGAAATACAGTATACCACATTTCACACAACCATCATTAGGGAATAGATCTTCAGTGCACTTTCCAAGGCAAAATACACTGCACTGATGGGGCCCAATAACATACTGGCATGCTTACTAAATAGCATGAAACATGACACCTCTGGTCCACTTGAATTGCTTTTTGACTGCAGCCTACAGCCAGGTTTTGTGCCCAAATAATGGAAGATGGCTACAGTCATTCCCTTGCACAAAGGATTTCAAACCACTGATCAGTGTAAATACAAGCTCATAAGCCAGACCAGCCTCATTTATAACCCATGTAAAGATTCATCATGGACATGATAAATGAGGACAGAGGTAATACGCAAATCCTGGCCCTATCACAATTCGGCTTTGTTAAAGGAAGGTCATACCAATTAAATCTGGTTGACTTCACTGAGAGTATCAACAAATGAATGGATGAGGACTGTGCACACTACTTATCTCGACCTGGCTAAGGCTTTTGATACAATACCCAACTCAGATATTATAGACAAGTTCAGTAAGTTAAATATAAAGCCTTTTATCCCCTACTAAACAGCAAGATGGCTCACTGATAGGACCCAGAAGGCCAAAATAGGTGAGATCACCACCACCAAGAGCTCAGTCTCTAGCAGAGACCCCCATGGCTCACTACTGAGGCCACTGCTTTTTGGCACCTATTTCTCTGAAGTGTAAGTATATATTGAATGCTCATGGCTTACTAACTTTGCAGATGATTGCAAGCTGGAGGTTATCATTGACTCTTGTGCAGACACAAGCATTCTTCAAGATGGCCTATCAATGACTAACAAATGATAGCAAAGCCATACTCTTAAAATCAGTTCTAAGAATTGCATAATTGTACCCTTTGGAAAGTCAAACACCATGAATAATTAACATGTTGATAATACAACTCCAACGGTCAAACGAATGGTCAGGAATCTGTGTATGCATGTAGACAATAGCCTTACCTTTGACCACCATGTGACCACAGTGATGAGAAAACCCTTTTGTGTTGCACAAATTATAACTAAGGGCATGGCAGCTGGGTCCAAAGAGGTCATTATATCACTGTAGTCTGCCCTTATCACAACAATCACAGAGTACAATGCTCCCTTCAGTATGTATCTGACCAGACATATGCAGAAACTATGACTACCTCCGAGTTTCAATAAACAAAGAATATAAGGTGGGACAAACCTGCTTTATGCAGTCAGCCTCAAAGACCTTTCTCTCTACTCAGTCTGATATACATTTCTGAGGGGTGATCTTATTAATGGCGCACTGGGCATCCACAAACACCACTGTTATGAATCTGCTGCATATTTACAAGTCAAACAGTACCACAAATACAAGTTCTAAGGACCAGATTTTGTCTGTGACAAACTGAATATGCCGGAGAGACAAATATGTCCCACAGACTGCACCTCCTATGAACATGTTTCAGATCCTTGCGAGACTGATTTTGTTTATTACACAGTTTAAGCACAATCTAGACGAATGGAGGGGGATTTATAAATTTATACTAGGCCTGTCACCCATGACAATTATAGAAAGAATTACCTTATAAATGCCTGGCCCTTAGTGTCTTATTTGTATATAGGATATCATTATTTTTTCATGAAAACTTAGCTAGGCTTAGAATGCCCCCCCCCCCCCGGTCATTAGCATAGTAAAAATCTATAAATATAGGAATCTATAAATTGTCTTTGTTTGTAATGATCCATATGAACATCCATCAAGTGTCATGCTAAAATGAGGACAAAGTGAGGTGACAATATTGTGGAAACTAGTTAAGCCATATAACAAACATCTGACCCATGCAGCATGATAAATGGCTGAACACAGATCAGTATAATGAATACAATAGTAACAAATATTTAATATGTTCAATCACCACAGCGCGTGACATATACAAATCTAACATATGTTGTACTAACACTATTGTATGGGTACAAGTGTATACATTACCTACCTACAATTAGTACTAATTAGTAGCTTGCAAAATGCAAACATCCTGATGATGTTTACTGATTATGAAATGTTGCAAAGGAATGTATACCTGCATAAGTATTTGCAAACCTAGGATACAAGTGCATTGCAACAAAAACACCCAAGGTGTTGTAGATAGATACAATACCAATGTTGAACTGAAGAGTTCACTGATTATCAAATGTTGCCAAAAATGTCTGAAGGGCTTATAGATTATGCAATGTTGCAATGAGATGTCTATCTACACAACTGTTTTGTAACAAAAACTCCAAAGGCAGTGTAGGCAGATACAATATCAATGTTAAACTGAAGGGTAAGGCACACACTCTGTAAATGACAGAAACACTGACACAGTAGGCACTCAGTCTCTGAATAAACAAGCTATAAACAACAAATCATTCACTAGGAAACATATATAAGTGTACCTAAACATACATTAGAAACAATAATCAAAGCATTAAAACTTATGTATAAAACATTTACCTCAAAAGATGTGCACGACAGATACACAAACCCGGTTGTCATTTAGGTTGTGGAGTACATTTCAAAAACTGTCTGCAGAAATAAATAACCTAATGCTAAATGATATTTCAACATTTTTGGATTTAAATCATAGTTTTAACCACACCTATACTGTGATTATTTCACTTATCTTACTGATGCACAATGGGTATTCAAGTATTCTAAGTAATGTACTTGAAAATGTGAAAAATACAGGCCTGTAACAAAGACTAGATGCATTTCCTTTAACAAAAAAAAAAGTAATCAACATACCTCTCTCCCTCCACTGTTCCTGAAGCTTGTGCATCCGCTTGATGCACAGAACATGATTTATGGTTCTGTCTTCATCTCCTATAAAAAGAAAAGATCAATTATGAATGATGTATTCCTCAAATAACAATGGTATCCATTTCTCAGCTCAGTTTCTAGAAAATTTACTTCTGAAGATCATTAATAATTACCATATACATTTATCAAGGTTACATTCAGGCTTTTACATACTTGAACATAGATTAGAAGACATGAAATTCAAACCTACAACTGTAACTTTCATCCATACTCTACCCTTGCCACCTAGCTGCCTAGCTTATGCATCTTGACTAAAAGTGCATGTTGTGAATGCAGTGTGATATCACATGGATGGGGGATGGTCTTCTAATATGGATACTGGCTTAGGACTTCAAAACATGAACATGTGCTGGGCATGTAGGTAAACAGCAAAATTAATTCATGTCACCACTGTGGTCAGATACAATGACAGTAATGGAAAACATGTATTCCTCAGACAGTGTGACAATGTCATGTATCATAGACCTTCTGTTGCGAGAACCATCCATTTTGCTGCACATGTGGGACACAGTAAGCTACGTGTAAGAACTAAGATATTCCTTGACAAAGTGCACATCAAAAAGCAAATACATACACCTTCCAGTTCTGCATTTCAGCAGTAAGTCTTCCCATCTCACTCCCTCAAAAGATAAGGATGATGTGGTTCTTGAAGTGAATGTAATAATTAATGATAAAACAGAACTGATAGCACTTTTTAAAATAAAACCATATTGCAAAAAACTTTGTCAGACATATAATGGTCTGTAGCAAGCTTTACAAATCCTGCAGTTAAAGAGCTGCTGTTAACAGAGTGTTATGGACTAGGGATATATTCATATTAATTCTACAATTAACTGAGCTATTCATAGCCATGCATAAAATAAATGTTAATATCACCCAGTGTAATATTCTTTTCTACATAACTGCTATGTGTGAAGTAAACAAAGACATCAATTTATTGATATACTTCCCCTGTGGGGTTTGGAACCCATAGCACACCAAGAGTTAGGCATGCTGGACAGTTTTTTTACATGCCAAGCTAACAGGCAGCACATGCTTTACTGCATAAACAGGTACTGCTTTAATAAACCTGTAGTTAAAGAGGTGCATGTTACAGATTACAGGCATAGTCAGAGTAATTTGATGAATAACCGAGTTAGTTGTAACCATGTGCAAAATAAACATTAATATCAGTAAGTGTAATAATAATCTTCTCTTCACCGTTATGTGCAAAGTAAACAAAGACAACAATTTAATGCTATGTTTCCCCTATGTGGAATGGAACCCACAGCATGCCAAAATGTAGACATGCCGGCTAGTTTCCTTACAGGCAGCACACGTTTTTTCTTAACTTCCTACATTTATTGACCATTATACTCTAAAGAAATAACAACTATCAACACATACCTGAAAACATATGATAAGTAGTAAGACAGACATTCTGTGCTACAGTAGGTAATACTGTCCTGCTATAATGGATAACTACGAAATGTATAGTCATCAGCAATTGAGGAGGTCTAAGCGCCAGTGATGTATGAGAACAGTGGATGTGTGAAATGATGTTGTCATATGTTGGAAAACAGATGTATATCTACAAAGTTCATAATTATGTATATATAAGCATTATTAAATAAATTAACAGTATGGAGATTGAACCCATACTTACATGGGCAGCAATTACCGCATCTACTTAATTACCCTGAGCTAATTGTCACAACAGCTACTTAATGGTTATAAAAACATCTAGCTGAGATATATATATATATATATATATATATATATATATATATATATATATATATATATATATATATATATATATATATATATATATATATATATATATATATATATATATATATATATATGTGTGTGTGTGTGTGTGTGTGACAGAGATATATCTGTAAATCCTATAGGACTGCTCAGGTATATGTAGGATAGTCCCACTTACAGTGAGGATCCATTGGCTGTCTCTGCATCTCAGCGACCCGCTGACAAAGCTCTTGTCCGTCAATTCAATGCAGGTCATCATAGCACTGGTGAACCTGCACTCCAGTCTAGTACATCCCCATATGTCTTCTGTGCTTTCTCACAATCTGGTTCCAGATGTCACTCATCAAGAAGTTCCTTAGCCTGGCTCTCTTCTGATGCTCCACTCCAGTGTAGATGGTCAGCATCTGACTGGTCTCCTCCTCAGTCCCGTTGGGCACACAAACTTGTCTTAACCTCCTGGAAGTAGTCATCTCAATACTCCAATGGAAAATGTATGATAAATGCAAAAATTGAAAAATGCTCACTGAGGTCCCACTCAGTTTGCATGAAACAATGGTCTGAACTATAAATGCATCAAAATCAATGTTTAAAAGTGGTGGTTATGTCATGTTATCAGATCGTTGGAAGACAATGGGTATGTGCCACGCATGGTACCTTTATCGATATCTACTGGGTACTTGCACAATGAACCTGGGTGCTAATGTAGCCAATTTATGTGGAAGTCTGCAAATGGGATTCCAGAACCTAGAATTTTAATGAACCTCATTAATTTTTATGGTGCAAATGGTACTTAAAGATGGGTGCACATTATGTGCTTTTACTATCAATGACTCCTGATTCAGAGGTTAATTGGCACCTGCTAGTATTTCTGTTTTGGGGAATATGACATCTGTTAGTTGCTCATTCTCAAACATACCTGTTTAGACTTATTTTTATTGAAAATGTGTGCTTTAACAGAAATTGTTGTAAATTACTGGGGTGATGTTTGATTGACCTTCATGCATACAGGTGTTGCCATTTTCATTAAGGATGTGCAGTGGTTTCCATATGCAGTTGTATAAACAGATTTACATTGCAAGTGTGAACAGTACATAAAGACAGATTTCTGGATAATCCATATTTCTTACTGGCAATTCTGTACACTCTGTGGTGTAAGTACAGAAACCCACTGATTCCTATACTATTCATATGTACTACGGGAGGAATTTAATAAAACCTACATGGACTTATGTTCCATGTAGGCATAGTGGCACACTGCTTACATGAAAGTAAGCAGATGTGCAATCCAGTAAATGGAGCTGAGGGGCATGCATGAGTGTGCAAGCACAGAAGTGTCCATGGCATGCAAATCACCTCATAAGCAGGTGAAATGCATGCAAATGAGGCAGGTAGAGTGATCCAGTAAGCAGATAGGAAGTTGTGCATACCCCGTGTTTGAGTCCGTAATATACATGGAAAAATTCTGTGTACAGGATGTAAAAATGACACAAGGGGCTGTAAAAGTGTACTTACAGTGGTAGAAATAGTATAGAGGACTCAGATATGTGCAAAACTAACCACTGTGTGTCCAAAACCATATAGAAAATAATGTAAAATAATTTTATTTTTTTAATACCCTGAGTATGTTTGTGTGGCATGCTGCAGTGTGCAAACATGCCGTTATGGAAAAAAATATAAAAAGATTGTAAAAACAGAATTTGTGAGTATGTAACATTAATGCATTATAGGACCCTGTGTGGGGTATGTACAATGTAAGACTGCTGTGATTGCTATCAAGGCAGGGCCTGAAACTGTGCAGTTTCCAGGTACTGTGCACTGATTTGTATGCAAATTAGTTGGGGTAACTGAATAGCACAAATGGGTATCTGTGACCACAGATCCAATCCGTGTTGGGATAGAACCATGTTGGTGTCTATAGAAGAGGTAGCTGACATAAAAGGGGGTGGGTCCACACATTTTAAGCTCATTAGAGCTCAGCAGCACCTGTTTGAGTGGTGTGCCTCTCTGCTCAGCAGGGGTGTGTATCCGGTGACTGCTAAGCTTTGTTTACCTTCTGGGTGCATGTTTCAGTGGGTTTGAACATATTTGAGCATTTTTGCATGGCATGCAGCTGTGTTGAGCATGACCTTCCATGAGGGACTGTCTGCTTACTGCTATGCCTTGTTTATCCATGTGGTGCAGGTTTGCGTGGCGTGCTGCAGTGCTCAGCAAGGAAGGCTTTCAAAAAAAAAAAATTGGCTGAGAAAGCCAATGATATATTTATTAATGATGAGCCCTGTTTCACTTAAACTAGGGCCATTAAAACCCCTTAGTGATGTACTTGGCAGGTGGAATGCATCATAGATAGCGAATCACACAGGCTACACCTATAGCAGAGCACTATAAAGTATGCATACACCCTACAATCTGATTTTCCCCCATACTCTGCACCATTGGAATACAGACTTGGGAATTTTAACCTAGAGAATGCTAGGGGCTGCTGCAGGTCTTTTACATATGTATGTGCTAGATGCTGAGGTCAATGCAGCTGCTGCTGATGCTGACCTTAGGCCTAGACTGAGAAGGAGAAGAGTGTTCAGGCCCAGGGTAACCTACCAAGAGCTACATGAGCTGGAGATTATACAGCACTACAGGGTTGACAGGGTCATACTACAAGAACTCACTGAGCTCTGCCGCCCTCAACTCAAACCCAGAGCCAACAGAGGGGAACCAATGCCAGTGAAACAATGTGTAGCCCTTAGGATACTAGCTACAGGTACTTTCCAGAGACAAACTGGGGACATGCTGGGGGTCTCACAGGCATCTGCTTCCAGGATACTCCACCAGTTCCTGGATGCCATGCTACCACATGGCAGTGAGCACATTTATCTTCTCCACAACCCTGAGTAGAGGGCCAGCAGTATGCAAGTCTTCTACCAGGTAGCTCACTACACTGAGGTACTGGAGGCAATAGACTGCACTCATGTACACATCAAGGCACCACCTGGTGAAGAGGGTAGAATCTACATCAACAGCAAGGAGTATCACTCCATCAACTGCCAGGTCGTGTGCAATGCCCAGGGCATTATCATGAATGTGCATGCTGGCAGCCTGACAGTTATCATGACTCCTGTATCTGGCATGCATCACAGCTGTACCAGATGTTTGCTAGGCAGGACATCCCACATGGCCATTTACATGGGGATGCTGGCTATGCACTGGAACCGTGGATGATGACACCCATCAGAAGTGCACACCCACCCACCGATGAATGCCATAATGAGGCACACGCACAAACCAGGAACATCATACAACATGTGATTGGGCTGTTGAAGTCATGATTTCAGTGCCTCGATATATCTAGTGGAACCTTGCAGTAGTCTCCAGCCACATGTGCACAGATGTTCACAGTATGTGCCATGCTACACAATATTATCCTGTGGAAACAGCTGCAGCAGGATCAGCAAACAGAAGGGATACACAGCCCCCCACCAGTGCCTAGGTCATGACAGCTGCTCCCACAGGGGGACTCGGAGGAGGAACCCCTTGAGGCTGTTCCTGTAGGCAGATGTAGGTGTGCCCAATATGCCCTGTCCTTGGCCAAGAGACAACACATAGCACATGCACTGACAACCTAGGATCCTAGGGACTGACATCTTATTCCAATTTACATACATATTAGTAAAAATTATGCCAGCCAGCCCACATGACCTGTACCTCACCATGTATTGGCTGTGGACTGCATGCATCAGACAGAGTCACCCCGAAGTACAGGTCTGTCAACTGCTGCATTCACAAGGTAAGTCACTCTCCTGTACACCACTTGTAAGGGGTACTACAAGATGGTAGCATATGCATGGACCTGCCACATGTATGTAAGGGAATATAGAGGGCTATATATAGTGTGCTACTGGGTTACTTTCAGAGATCTATAGTGGGCTACTGAGCTACTTGTACAGATCTAACAGCCACTTGGGACAACAGGTACTCTGTTCACTAGTATGTGCCCCATAATAGCCACTAGGCCACATGGCTGGAAACTTCCCAACAGTATTCCAGGGAGATGCCAAACAGTGAGGTCATAGGACAGTCACATGCCTGTCTATGCCAGCAGAGCATAGACTGGTCGTCCCCCACCCCAAACACCTCAGTGTTCCTATACAACTGCTGTAACAGTAAGTGTGCAATAATATACCAGCAGACCAGACAATTCCACTATCTTGTTGATAGTGTGAAGAATGACACCTCTCTGTCTGGCATCTGGTGTGGCTTAGTGGGTCAGGGGCAGTAGCATATGTGATGGTGCTGATGGCTTGAATCTGGCAGCATCCAACATCTTTTGCATGTGAAGTACTCATATGGTGGTAGTCCCATAACCCCTCAATCTGTTACAGCAAGAAAGCTGGACAAAGCCAGACTGAATGGGGGCAGAAAGGGTCATACCTACAGACAGACAGTATAGACTGTTTGAGTAACCTAGCAGGAGGCTAGTATAACAGCAGGCTGCAACAGGTCACATTAGCTGCAGGATGTAAAGGCCATCACTTAAATGTATCAGTAGGTACAACAAGTCAGTGACCGCTGTTTACAGTATAGCACTGGAAAACTACAAATGCATGAGGAACAAAGCAGGCATATGGGGTGAAATGCTGGACATTCTGCAAAATCATGTACAGGGAGAGGTATGCAGACTGTCACCCTGTCTGTGGTGTTTCACTATGTACCCCAGTCACATCATACCTCCCAACCTTAGAGCAGGAAGTCTGACCAAAGAAAATGAATAAAAGTGGGACCAAGTCCCACATTGGGACAGGTTTTAAATATTTGTTCCTACAAATGTAGAATGTCGATAGAATAACAGGTCCTGCATTAGCATGACTCTCCTGATGTGCATGGAGTCTGAAATTCAAATGTCTGTCATTATTTATTTACTTCAGTCTTCACTGCTTTGCCACTAATTTGCCAGAAAACCACAATGTTATGTGAAATGGGCCAAAAATATGAGGCAAAAGTTTGGAAAGCCTGTGAAGTTCAGTACAGTTCTGAAGCTGTTGTTCTTCTTTTGGCTTTTCCCGGTTAGGGGTCGCCACAGCGGAACGCCGGTCCGCTAATGATTGGCAGTTGATTTTTATGGTGCCGAGGTGCCAGCCCAACACCCAACCTTCAATGAAGGCATGCCCATTCACGCATGTCTTTTGAATGTCACTCGACCACGGGGAGGACATGCAGACTCCACACAGAAGGTGCTCCAGCTGAGAATCGAACGGGAGAACCTCTTGCTGTGAGGCGACAATGCTACCGCTGCACCACCACAGCTACAGTACAGTTCTGAAGTATGAGTCACATATTAAGGTCAACAAACACCCGGGGAATGTCTTGGACAATATCAGGAAATGGCAGCACTGTGGTAACAGCTGCAGCAGCCAATGGCCTGCAGCACACACTAAAACTGGACTGTTGTCTGTTGCCTCTACTGCCCAAAGACCTGCTATGTGGAAATATGTCTGTACAGACGTACAACTATGTATACATATCTGTCTCTCCCTATCCCCCCTCATGTTTGATTAGTGTCTCTATCAGTATATGACACACATACACATATATATATATATATATATATATATATATATATATATATATATATATATATATATATATATATATATATATATATAAAACAAGATGTATATATAGCTATATAAAGTACAGTGATACATAGACTCCCCACATACATCTACATAACACATTTCCATTACTTGCACACACAACCACATTTTAGGAGACATCCTTGTTATACAGATTTATATAGATATGGGCGGGGATGTACAAGTGTCACCACATACCCCAGAATGCTGGGGTAATCTGCACATAGACATCACAACAGCTGTCTGATGGCACCAGACCAAGGTCACAACAATACATAATCCACACACCCACAGACCCCTCTGCTTGAGCACTGTCACCATGTAGATGGACATAGGTAAGCAGGTGGTGTAATGTACAATGGGTGCAATGCATCCCTTAGACAGGCCATATTGTCCCTGGTCATATGTCTGCCTATCAAACTGCAAACAGCCACATATGGCCAGACTGGTAATTGTACACACATAGCAGGGATATTACTAGGTATCCCACCCCTAGGACACTAGATATAATAACAGTACCAAGCAGTATCACTCTGTAGGCCACACATGCTGTCTAACACAAGGTCACTTTGTGTACTTCGGAAGTACTCTGCCTGCATCAACACATACTGTACATCAGACATAAGCTGTGGTGCATGCAATAGGTACTGTGAACTGTAGTGTGTACTTCTAGATAGGTAGTCTAATCTCACATCATCCAGCTGTGTGTGTGTGTGTGTGTGTGTGTGTGTGTGTGTGTGTGTGTGTGTGTGTGTGTAAATATATTCCCATGCAGCACTTCAGACAAGCCCAGATGGGCTATCTCATTATAATGGTTATGCATTTTATGTCCAGTGACTAGCTGCTGGCCTCAACATTGGCTTTCTTTACAAGGCCTACCAATGTCATCCATCTTAAGAGCGCTGGCTGACAATGTAATATCACGTCAGTAGCATAGCGCATGCAATCAGTACTGCCAGCTATAATGTGTACTACTAGAGAGGTAGGGGTTCTAATCTCCCAGCATCCAACTTGTGTGTGTGTAAATATATCCCCATGCAGCCCTTTGGACAAGCCTGCATGGGCTATCTCTGTGCAATGGTTTTGCATTTTATGCCCAGTGACTAGCTGCTGGCCTCAACATTGGACTCCTTTACAAGGCCTGCTGATGTCATCCACTTTAAGAGTGCTGGCTGACAGTGAAATGTCAAACAGCATGGTGCATGTGATATGTACTGTGAGCTATAGTGTGTACTCCTGGATAGGTAGGGGTTCTAATCTCACAGCATCCAACTTGTATGTGTGTGTGTGTGTGTGTGTGTGTGTGTGTGTGTGTGTGTGTGTGTGTAAATATGTCCCCTTGCAGCACTAGAGACATGCCCATGTGGCCTACTCTGTGCATTGGTTATGCATTTTATGGCACTGCGACTAGCTGCTGGCCCTAAATTGCCCTCCTATACATAAGCATAATTGATGTCCACCACCATCTAGAGCTGTACATGCAGAATACCCAGGTGACATGTATCAAGGGTAGTAGAGTGTGTCACAGGGTATGAAAGCATGATGACACTGACTGTCTCCATTGTCCCTGACACACTGTTCTACACATATGCACCTAGGCAGCCATGCAGGTATACTGGCATACCTTGCTGATGTGATGTCTCTGCTGTGCTGCCTTGCCATCCTGTGCCACTGTATTGCCATCATGTGTCCATAGGTGAACTGCTCAGACACCTGGGACAAAACCATACTCAAGTCCGTAACACCTGTCATTGTGTAACACTACCATCAGTGTACCACCAGGCAACAAAGATACACAATATTTGATGTGTAGTCATTACACATGCCAGCATACAGTACCTGTCATGGCTCACAACAACCGTCATGTCATAACACTACTGCACTACACAAACACATGTAAAGTTATATAGTCACCTGTTGCATCATTCGCATATATGCAGGTCCCCGCATTGATGGTACGGATGGCAGGGATGTGGCACAGTATCATCACATGCACAGGGTGTGGTGTGAGGGTGCCAGAGGCTTAGAATGTGCCAAACAGTTGACAGCATGTGTGTGAGTCAGGAAGGGGTGCTGGTCAGATGGGCCATGGAGAGCTGCCGTGTGTGTCTGTTGGTAACCTGCATGTAACAGTGGTGTTGGAGTGTGTGTGTGTGTGTGTGTGTGTGTGTGTGTGTGTGTGTGTGTGTGTGTGTGTGTATATATATATATATATATATATATATATATATATATATATATATGCAGTCAAGCCCAGTGCTAGCCCTACATGTGTGCATGGTGGACAGCTGTGGACCATACATGGTAGAGTGGACAGTTCACCATCTCTGGCCATGAACACAGGAACTGGCTTCCCCAGGAGTAGCACGGGCACCACCATGCCCAAGGACAGATGCCGTGTTAGTACCTGATGGTGATTGCTATCTTCTAGGCCTGTATCCCCCATGGGACTGCCCAGGACCATGTGCCCATGGCCTGCCACATTGCAGTGTGGACAAAACACTTCCCTCTGTAGTGCTGAAGGTACTGCCACTATGGGAGCATGGATGTGCACAGCCATGTGGACTCTCAGCAGATGGTGTTGCTGGCTTATGTCCACGTGTCTGATGCCCATTTCCAACCAGATGTTCCATCATAGACAATGTGCACTCAAAGACAGATGCTTTCTCAGCCCACCGTCTGTCCACAACATCAGTGAAAACATCCAGGGCATCACCAATGCATTGGAGGCAGTCACATATGTCAGACTGTGCTGCATCCATAACCCTAAGCATCCATTTGGTGTTGCATTCACAATGCCTGTGCCTCCATGACAGTCCAAAACATGCAGTAACTGACCCGTGATGTGACACCTGTAACAGAAAGTGGATGGGCAGCAGTCCTCCTTCAAGCACCCCTGTCAATCTGCCTGTGTGGGACCTCACCAGCTCTCTGGCTCTGGCCAGTGTCTACACTCACTGGCACCATAGTTCTCACACTGTCCTGTACTATGTCGCCACCCTCTGACTGTCCAATATTTGTGGCCTCTGGTGACTGGGTATGTGTGAGCAGAAGAGGGATGTCAACCACTCGGACAGATTCAGCCACTGACATCCCCACCTGTGCCTCACTATAACAAAAACAGTACCTTACTATCTGCACTATTATGTATGGTAATCCACATAGACTCATACAGATGTGGATCCACAACTGCATTACATGCCCCACATCTTCTCATCTCTGATCCCATGCACAGCACACAAACTCACAACAACATACACAGACAACTCAGGCCCTGTATAATATGCACGTCACCTACATTCGGGTAACATTGCCAGTTCACTACACCTGTGAGGTATGCAATATGACATTGTATGTGATAGAACTACATATAAAATCCAGTACACCTATCTTGAGAATGATATTCTAGTTGTAGTATCACTGCCTCAGGTATGTACCATTTCCCTATTATGTTTGAATGGGCATCTTGGAGTAATTGCCTCATGTATAGCAGGCTGCATAGTTGCTCATAACTATAAGTGTAAACATATTAATATTTATACAAATACACACCTGTCATTCCCTAGGCTATGACTGTAGTTACCTGCTCCAAAATGGAACATACAGCTATTCTACTCTGGCTAAGAACAACAGTTGTGCATAAGGCATAATGGCAGCCCTTAACTTTCATAGGATATATATGATCTGTAAAACAACAGTATCACACTTACCAGCTACAGGAGCATGGACTCTGGCCACACCTGACAGACATATGAAAAGTTGACACATGCTAGCATACAGTACCTGTCATGGCCCACAACAACTGCCATGGCATAACACACAAAATACAGAGACATTGTTAACAACACCAAATGTTGCAGTGTTACAAGGTAATATGTGGGTATATCCACATGTACAGTAGCTAATGTGATACTGGCTATACTGATGACATTATAAGTATGTGTGCACATCTGTGAGTAAAAGCCACCCCTCCAATGCAGATAGACCTGACAACCATGTACTGGTCTGTAGAGCCTGCCACAATGACTGCTTATGTATAATACTAGTGAACAGAGTAAGCTTACCTGGACACTCCTCTGACAAGGACGCTGTGGCACCCACCTCCAGGATGTATGGTGTGATGCATGGCTGGGAGCTGCTGGTTGATCTTAGGTTCACCAGGAATTCCTCTGTGGCCGAGAGTGGTTGTTCTGCTGCAGGCCCTCCACTGGTGGCAGCATGATCACTGGCAACAGCAGCTGCCCTTTGGCATGCGCCATTGACCATATCTGTGGCCTGGTGTTGGACATGCTCGTAGGTCCTCTCCTGTGGCCAATCTGATTAGCAGCCCTCACAAGGTCACCCCACAATGCTGCTTGCTGTTCATGATTGTGCTGAACCCTTGAAAGAAGGATGTGATGGTGGAGTCTGAGGGCATCCACTATAGCATCATTCTCTGTGGATGAAAATGGTGGATGTCTCCATTGGTACATCATTCCTGCAAGGCAACAAGAGGGGAAAACATTACAGGACCAGATATGTGGATGGCCATTATGTACAGACCATACACACCCATAATGGTCTGCACTATCCACTGCTCCCTCACACGTCATATCACACAGTCTGGCAACACACTACATGTGTGGCTATCACCAAGATAATAACAATACTGGGTAATGTCCCTGTGTGCTGTGACAGATTCTGCTGTATGTCTCTACACCCATCACTACAGTGTACTGTGGTGTGTCTCCTGTGGTCAAATCCTCACTAATTTGTCACATGGCCACTGTTGGACAAATATCAGTGTGCTATTACAACAACTATATGGGGACAGTCCAACAACACCAGTGTGCCACAATGACAGGCAGCAATGTAAACCTACTGTAGTATATGTTCTCTGTAGGCATCACACCTCTCAACTATACAGATATTTGCAGAATGTCACCATGTTTGCCTAATAGATGTGGTCCTTTTTGCACAAACTTGTGGATATCTGACAAATAGTTGTCCAACTGTTGATGGCTGCTGTCAGAAAATTAAAACAGAATCTGTCACCTGTCAGACCCCTCAGGAAATAATTATGCTACAGTAATATCTGTAAGTCTGTTTACATTCTTACTTTGTTTGCCCAATATGTATACTCTGTCACTGTGTTTGGGCCTTTGTCCCCCCATTAATTAGGGCTTTGTCCTGATTTCTTACTGTAGGTGTTTGAGTGGAATGTTAGGCATAGCTCTCAACCAGAGAGGGATGAATGTCCATGAAACAATGGCTTAGCCAGAGTTCATCAGGAACATTCAGGGACACTTTTACAATGTTATTTCTATTTATGTGTGATATTGACAGACTGAGAGGAGGTGAATTAAAGTACATCACTTGATGTTACAGGAGTGTACACCCTTACTTAGTGTCACTATTTCTTATGTGTAATCCACTATCTTTACTACAACAGCTGACCATTGTAGGAGGGATTGATAGAGCAGAGATGTGATTCAAAGCAGGGACAGTTGAGAGGCATGCCTGTAGGTGTTGGACAACTGAGTATCACTGACATGTCAATATTATAGTCTAATACAAGCCTGCTGTTTTAATCCCTATTCCCCATACCTCCATCCTCCCATCTGCATCTCGTTTTATGGGGAAATCTAATACATACCTAGTAGAATGATGTATTCCTTTTTTGGAAGCATTCCTCTGCAAATGCTTTGCGCATACGCTGTCTGTGTGAGTAAAACTACATACAGACCTGTTCCCTATAGGCAGTTGCTTGCCTTTTGTAGGTAATGCTCATTAACAGGTAATTGCCTATGCACCAATCTGTGACTCAGAATTTCTAATTGCATCCAAACCAGCTCATTAGTCAATGACATGGCACCACAGTGCAATATATAAGGCCTTCATGTAGGCCTTGGCACCTTTCTTAGTTTTTGAGATGAACATTACTGACATGTGCAGACTACAGCATTGCAGAGGATAAGTACAAATACTGTCCACTATAGAGATGTATAGTAAACTCTCAGTTAACCGGAAATCAAGCTACCAAAAAATAAAATCTAAGAAATACAGTACAATTTTTATGTGTTACATTTTCTGTCCCCCCCCACAGAAAGCATACCTTACATTTTTAGAGTTTTAGAGTTTTAAAAAGGAAGCTAGGAATAACTTCCCTCTCTCCCCAACCTAAGAACAAGTCAAACCAAACAAATAGTATAGGGTACAGTATTAGTCAGACCTAGTTTTAATAGTAACTCTCAAGTAACCAGAAACTACAGTTATATGGCATCTACCAGTCCCCATGGGTGCCAGTTAACCGAGAGTTTACTGTATGAAGTATGGCCACAGTTTTGCCTCATATATTTGGTCAGTGTCCCATGATAGGGTGGTCATCTGGCAGTTTACTGACAAACATTGTGGGCTGAGGTCAGTAAGGGGAGAGAGATGTGAGTGTCACACTTCATACCCATCAGAATATGCATGCTAGTGCAGTAGCTGCTGTTCTATCAACTTACTATCTTTGTAGGGGCAAACTTTAAATCATGTCCCTATCTCTGGGCCTTTGCCCATCCTTTATGTATGGTTGTGTCCAGATCCCTTATTATAGGGGGTTGGGAGATATGGTCGATCTGTAGCAGCTACATTAACATACAGCCATGTATGGTCCAGAGTGCAGCCGCTGTTGCAGCCTAGGACACATGGGGGGAAGTTTGAACACTTTGGAGGTCAGCAAACTGTATATATAACTGTGGCAGCAGTGGCAGCCCTGTCATTACAACAGAGCCAGGGTAAGGGTAACCTTTACAGTCCAGCTGAGGCACATGCTTAAGGTACATCTGTTATGCAACAGTGCCAGTAGCAGAGTAGTAGGCAACATATAGTTAGGCTATATGAATATATGCAATGTGTCCCTACCTGCAGGCCTTTGAATTGCAAAACTGGGTAGCAGATAATTCAGTAGCAGTAACCTATGGGGATTAAAATTGCGTGACTCAGTCATTACTTGCTGTCTTCACAACAATGTAATTGACGTGCAACACACTGGATTCGAACCCAGGACTGTGTGTGGCAAAATGTTCTGTATGCAAGGCACTTAGACTGAGCTACTGAGTTAGTGCTGGCGCAACTGTATTTGCCAGATATATGTGCAGACATACAGACTGTGACACATGCTGTCTGCATCCATCAGTATGTGCATGGATTTCAAAGGCAGTTGTTCTGCAGCAGGGTCCATTTGAACATATGTACTGTGCCATTGAAGCCTTAGCAGGTGTGTTTACAGATGTTGCAGTTAAAAGGGAACATTTACCTGCTATCCAAGGCCTCACATACTGCCATTATTATTTATTTGGCTGTGTACTAGTGTATTTTTGCATCAGAGTTCCAGGTACATTCCCATTTTTCCCATTAGGTTTAATTTCAGTCTGTCAGTGGAAATCAGTATGTTTTGCTGGAAACAGCTACCTTAATTAAGATCTGTGTGGTGTAGTGGGTTAGTGTAGTAGGCTGTAGTTGATAGGGGCCCGGGTTTAAAACATGACAGGGGTGATTATTTTGTACATGTGGCTAACATTGTGAGAAACACATAGGATCATTAAGGCACATTAAAGCTCATTTAAGTGGATTTGAGCAGTGCAGCGCTTTGCTTAGCTCCACATAAAACCTACGCTAAAAAATTCAAAAGAAAAGAAAAAGGGGGTGATAGGACAGTGGTGAAATGGGGGCAAGCAGGGGGAAAAACATACTGAAAGGCAGGTAAGGATGTGCAGGATGGGTGTAGGAAAGAACCAGAGCTTTCCATTTCTTGTACAGCAAGACCTGTATATTTTGACAGATTTTGTGGATGAATTTGGACTCTCAAACCCCAGAGAGAGGGGTGAGGACAACATAAATGTGTTGTCAAGTCAACTGAACCAAATTAGTTGTGTCTGGTGGACATGTGTGCAAAATGGAGAGCTATGTATGGGATGATTTTTTTTTGTGAGACAGATGCCCATTTTTTTTTTTTTATTAAAAAGAGAGAGTGGAAAAGCCCAAAAGGGGCTGTGCTGAGGGCTGGGCACCATGGCCAGCCAACCCCAGCAGGTTGTCCAGTTTGCCCTCAATCTGGCACAGGTGACTTTCACAGCTCCTATGAACAATCCTGGCTGGTAGCTGATCTTGGGTGACTACCACCCCTCTGCCACCGCTCCCAGTGGGGGATGGGCCCCATCCTCTGATGTGATTCCACCCAAAGATGGTGCAGGGGCAGCAGAGGGGTACCACTGGCCTGGGTCCCAGATGTGCTAGGACCCAGTACCACAGCCAGTTGAGCAAGGGTAGGTATATCATGGGGAACCGGCCTACCCTGACATACTGTGGTGATGGAGGTATTGCAATAAGTATAAGTTAGCTATGAACAAAACCGTTGTTACTTATAACAGCATGCCAGAACATTGGAAATAACCCCATTACATTTCAATGCATATTATGTGAAATACAACAATAAATAACAGAACAGACAGTATATTAACAGCCTGCCAGGAACAGTTATGGCTTAAGGCCAACAGAATAGGTAATTCAACAAGATATGTTAATATGCAACCATTTTAATACATACAATAATAAAACACATGCCCCAAAATACAGTTTCATGTAACAACATATGTTAATAGTAAACCATAACCAATAAATAATGATAATAAATATATGAAGATAAGGGGTGGGGAAAGAGAGAAATGCAGTCCACTGATACCATTATAGGCTCTATAGTTGACAACAGTACTGCTATATATTCTACAGATCAATCCTTTCTTTATGTGTAAAAGTGCCCTATAGCTACCTGTCAAGCTATCCACATGAGACAGTATGGGCCAAGCAGTAGCAACTGCAGGTACACAACTACACAGAACACTTGCACATCAGGTGGACCTATATAACTACCAAGGGGGTAATGTTGTGATTCTTTGCTATTTACATATTCATGCTGATGATAAATCTGTAACAGAGGGATTATGCACTATTTATTATATTATGTGACAGTGTGACACTTGAGAGACATGTATGTGTACAGTACAGCGAGTAAACAAATGTCATGTTTGCTTAGCAGGCATGGGGATAGAACCCAATAGCAGTGACTGCAGAGGACATCTGCATCAACTATATTAATTGACTGCAGCGACCTTTAATAGACACTCCAGGAATACAGCCATACCAAAGATTACACATTTTACTTTATTTATTTTATTTTATTATTATTATACTTATTTCCTTTATTTTATGCTGTATTTTCACATTTCTTGTAATTATTGTAACAGTGTGTGACATCTAAACACAAAATTATTTACTCATAATATGGGCTACCTCACCCATTTACCTGTAGTTCCTGTGGAGATAATATCTGTTAATGTTAAATGACTGATACTGTAATATTTAGTGATACATAACACTGGATTCGAGCCCTGGTCTGTGTGTGGCAAAATGTACTTCATACTGAGCATTTGGCAAACTGAGTGACTGAGTCACTGCTGATTACTGACTATTTGCCTACAGCTCCACAATATGACCTGGTAATAGTTTTATACTAGACTGCATTGACAGTTGAACACACATGCATGAAATTCAAGCATGACAGAGATACTAGGTAACCTATACATTACTACATAGAATGCAGGTGTACACAATATATTGCTAGTGTGTTGAAATATCTGTGAAGTCAACAAACTATATCTGATTATAGGTTATTATATGCAGTCTACAACTATTACACTGTTATACCTGACTGCAGCACCATACCTCACAGCCTGAATATATATAGCTGATGTGCAATGGTGAAAACTAGACAATATTGATGTACACAATTTACCTTGGTGTTATTGCTCTTGGTTCATGTGTAGTTGCAGAACAGTTGTCATAATTAATTTCTTAGAAAACAGCTCTGAATCTACACGTACTGCACAACAGACTTTATTAGATATACCTTCATGCAGGTACTAATATTATGTCATGTTTTTTATTGCAGAACACTTGTCATAATTGATTTCTTATAAAACAGTCCTAATTCTATATTTATTGCATGACAGACTTTATTAGGGATACCTTCATGCAGGTACTGATATTATGCCATGTTTTTATTGCAGAACAGTTGTCATAACTGATGTCTTGCAAAACAGCTCTAATTCCACATTTATTACACAACAGACATTATTAGAGATACCTCCATGCAGTTACTGGTATAGTTTTGAGTATTTTATTGCACAACAGTTGTCATTATGCAGGTGATGAAATACAGCTGTATGTCCACAGTTATTGCACTACAAACTTTATTGCATATACTTTATTATGGCTAATGCTTTACTCTTCCCTGCTTATGGCAGTACAGTTGGCAGTATGCAGTTATTGTAGTACAGCTGTAAGTCCACATTCATTGCAATACACTGTTTACTGTTGTGATGCTGCCAGCCCAGCTAGCTGGAATTTTGTTAATAATTATATGTCATTTGGGAATATTGCTATGATTTATACAAAACTGTATGCTATGTACTGAGTCTCAAGAATGTAACTACAGCATACCCTGCTGGGAGATAGAAGATTAACTTACAAAACTTCTAGAAAAATGTGCTATAAAAGTTAGTTTCAATGCAGCAAGAAGACAGGATGTCTAGATCTAGAAGTTTTTTGTATTGAGTTGGAGAGAAGTAATTACTAAGTTTAAAATGTAAACTGTTTTTATTGCTTTATGACTTCCAAGCTCTGGAAACTTCTAAGACATATGTACTTCTCACACAGAGATGTTAAAATTATGTTAGTTTTTGTTAGCCTGGGAACTGAAGGCAGGTGACAAAGGGTGATGTCATCCAAGCTGACCCAGCAGCAATGTTTGATGGTAATTTAAGAACTCTCTCAAAGAGAGACTGTGTGCATTTTGTATATTGTCTTTGACCTGGAAACATCCATCATCAGCACTTCTGCCTACATGTTTTCTGTAAGTAAGACTTTGGGCATAGTATCTCTCTTAGATATAGATAGGAATATAGTAAAGATTAGTTTAGATGTTTTCTATATTTATTTGAGACTGTTATGCAATAATGTTTTAAAATATTTCCTGTGATTCTGAACTCTGTAGTTACTGTGTTGATTGAGTATTGTCTTGTTCTTTTATTATCTATTATTAAATATATTTAAACCTATATTTGTGGCTGATGTTTTTGAGACATAGTTAAGCTTTTAGAGTACTTGCATATGTATTTGGTGATACTGTACAGACCACTCCTAAACAGCCTTGCTCTTGGTCACAAAGTAGGAATGGTCACCCTTTGGGAAGGGCCTTAAAGTACCTGATAAGGGGTTTTGGTGGCAGTGATAACTACCTTATGATCTGGGCAGAAGGGGGATAGCTAGTAAACCTGTACCAGCCTTTCCCAGGTGTGTGTTTGTGTATAAATCAAATCTCAAAATGTGTGTGTGTGTGTGTGTGTGTGTGTGTGTGTGTGTGTGTGTGTGTGTGTGTGTGTGTGTGTGTGTGTGTGTGTGTGTGTCAGCTACTTGGGCAGGGACACAAAGCACTGGTTGGACAGAGAGAGTGTTGGAAGGACTTGGCTTGGAACCCTGGCTAAGGACTCACCCGTATAGCTGTGCCCAGTGGGGAGTCTTACTGGAGATCTGGAGAAAAAGGGAGAAACCAGCCCCAGACCAACTGTGATCTCTGTGTGCTCTTAAGGGAAATTATACTTTACTGTATGTGTACTTGTCATCTTCCCATTGTGTACATCCCTCACTGTTGCCAGTGGTGAGGATTGAGGCTCCTTGGTTACTGGGCCAGTGCAGGGGTGTCACAACTGTATATTCCTAATTGCAGTTAATTCTTTATTCTTTCTTGCTTATTTGACTGTACTCACCACACAGTACAACCTGGACAAGTGCCTGACATGCACCTTGACATTGCAAGCCCTCTCCTCTGCAACTGTTGGGAGAGAAGAACACCATTATGCATACTAGTTTACCAGACATTCAGAGTAGATATTAGTGGTGCACAGGTAAAGGTACTTACATACATGTGGGACATCCCTTGCCTGAAATTCTTGGACCCAGGTGTCCAAAAGATCCCCGTTACATCTCTTCAAGTCATCGTAGTGGTGATGACACTGCTCACCTGTGCGGGAGATAGCAGTTGCACTGGTGTTGTCCCTGGTCAGCCGGTCCCAGGGGTCCGGCTTACATTCTGAGCCCTGGCAACCTCCCTGCAGAAGCCAGCCTTCATGGTTTTTAATAAGGAGTCCAACCATGACCCTGGACTCCAGGATGCCCCAATGCTGTGCCCAAAATTGTGAACCCTCACCAATGCCTGCCATAGTGTATCCTTCAGAGGAAGAACTCCAACAGATTATGCTGTATTCCCACCTATTGGGATTAATATAGCCTGTTTTACTGCCCTTACACACCATTGGGCAATATTTAAAAGTGTGGCACATCATTTAGCAGCATGCAAACCAGCACAGCTGAGCTGAGTAATGCAAAAACCTGAAGATCTGTATGCTTAGAAGTGCTTAGCGGTGCACAAACCAGCCAAGAAGTGCATAAACATTATCAGCTGTTTTTTTGTTTATGCAGTGCTTATCAGGTTTTTGCATGTCTTAACAGAGCTTAGATGAGTGCAGCAGGCCAGTATTTAAAAATAATTTGTATAATTTCATTTTGAACGAAAATGCTAACTTGCCTTCTAGGTATTCAAACCCTGCACCTACTGCACATGAGGCCATAACTCTACCCATTTAGCTTTGTGGAATTTAATTATACATTTACATATACCTCTGAGCTACCTTTAAGCAGTGCTGAGCACTGCATTGTGCAAACCTGCTCAACTATGCTTAAACTTGACCTTTACATAAATAATTAAATATATCTGGTTTCTATTTTTAGATGTCTGGAAGGTGTGTTGGCACCACTTAGCACTGCTGCACTCCATGTCATGCCACGCAAGCATGATTTTAAAAGAAATAAAAAAAAAATTAAATTACATTGCTACAATATGATTGGACAGTGCAGACACAGTTAGCACCACACTCCCTACAATAATTCAGTAACCGTGTTCCACGGCTTTGCCTTGGCAATGCACCATGATTAATACGCATGGCGTGCTGCCGAGAGGGAACCATGTATGTGGACACAATAACATTCTCTGTAGGCTCTACACTATTCCTACATGGATTTTATTAAATCTAGGGGTGTATTATTTTGCTGTTACAAATTTTTCTTCATTCATGTTTCCTAGCAAAAGTATTAATACTATGTTCTTTTGCTGTTATGGATATTTCTTCATTGATGGTTTTTAACAAAGGTCACATAACTACTGGCTCAATTTACAAGAGATCTGTACTGTCTGTGGCCTGTCTACAGATCCTGAGGTTTTCCAATGCTTTCTGTAAGTTGTTCAGTTGTTATTGGCTGTAGTATTTTAATGTGAAGTGGATGTAGACTCATGTGGCATGATGCTGTTGTCTTTGGACCTCCATTCAACATAATTCTGTTGTCTTTGGACCTCCATTCAAAAGATATGTAGTGTAAAGGATTCTAAATCCATAGGTTCATAGGTTCATAGGTTCATACTAGGCTATCTGCCCTAGGGCATTTATAAACCTAGCCAGAGTATGTTTGGCTTTCGCCACCCATTTTAAATTAATTTTGCTATGCCCTTTTTCGAGGTTAGTATACTGTGTCTCTGTCTAACAGTGACACAGAAGTGATACCCGGGGTAAACCTATGATCTCCCATCCACTCATCAAGATTCCTCTTGAAGAGAGTCAATGAGGGACTCTGCCTAACCTGGACTGGGATTTTATTCCATAGTGAAGGGAGCCTCTGGGTTATGAATCTGTCCCTCCAGCATGTCCTATTTATTTCAGTGCTGAGGTTCAAGTCTCTCGAGCATGTAGCTCGATGTGATTTGGATTTTTTGAGGTGCAGCATGTCCCTTAATTCCGGGTTGGACATGGCCTTATACGTCAGGCACAGGTCACCTCTGAGCAGGCGGTATGCCACTGAGTAGAGCTGGAGTTTCTTTAACCGGCAGCATATGGCATCTGTTTGAGCCCTTTGATCCTCTTGGTGAGGTACTTTTGGGGTCTTTCCAGTTGCTGCAGGTGTTTGGTAAGGTACATCCCAAAAGGGGCATTGTACTCGATTATGGGCCTGATGAGGGATGAGTAAAGAGGCACGATGACCTCTCCTAATCTAGATGTGAATCCCTTCATGATTAGGTGGGCTATATAAAATGTTTTTCTAACCACTTTGGCCACGTGGTTGTCAAATGAGAGATTGCTATCAACTTGGGTCCCCAGGTCCCTAATGACTTCTTCTGTACTTAATGGATTACCACCTATGTGGTAATTTGTGGGCACTTTGTTTTTGCCAAAGGGATGACTATACACTTTTGGCGTTTAGCTTGAGGCCATGGCTCTGGCACCAGTTGTCTGTTTCTATGAGGCCCTTTTGGAGGATGCTTGTGTCGGCTGGAGAGTCGATTATGGCCCAGTTTGCAGTCATCTGCGAACTTGGTCAGCCACAGTCCTTCCGTGTTGGCCTGTACCTCCGAAAAATATATACCAAACAAGAGAGGTCCCAGGACTGAGCCTTGTGGGACGCCACTTGTAACTGGTTTGGAGTCTGACATGGCTCCAGCAATTCTAACCATGTGGGTTCTGTCCTTGAGCCAGTTTGCAACCCATCTAGTGACATAGGGGTTTATATTTAAGCTGGTGAGCTTATCTATAATGCCTGAGTGGGGTATTGTATCGGAGGCTTTTGCAAGGTCCAGATAGGCTGTGTGGACCACCTTCCCTTCGTCAATGGCCTTGGTGACTGTTTCAAAGAAGTCAACCAGGTTTAAGAGGCAGGATCTGCCCTTAACAAAGCCAAACTGGGTAGGATCCACTGTCTGTAGGTCCCCAATATCTTTATTTATGAGGTCCATGATGATCCTTTCCATAGCTTTGCAGACCAAGCTAGTCAGGCTTATGGGGCGATAGTTTCCAGGGTCCGTTGAGGCACCACCTTTGTGGAGAGGGACCACTGTTGCTGTACGCCACTCTTTGGGTACATATCCTGTCTGAGATTGAACAGTAGTTTTATGTTTGGGTTTAGCTCTTCTTGGAGTTCATGTAGGACACAGCCTGGGACACCGTCTGGTCCCATTGATGCTGTGTTTTGCTTTGGAGAGAGCAGCTCTCACCTGAGCATCTGAGATGTCGGGGCAGCACTCTGCTGGTATAGATATTTGCCCTTTGGTGGGGAGGGGAGAAGTTTGCGCTGAACCTGTCAGCTAGGATGTTGGCAATGTCTGTGGATCACTGTATTTTTGTCATTTTGGACTAATTCTGAGCATATCTGGGAATTCCCACCCAGGTTCCTAACATAACTAAAGAAAGCCTTGTGATTATCTTTAGTGTCCTGTGCAATTTTTCTCTCAAGCTGGCCTTTGACGATTTTATGAGTGCCCTTAGTTTTTGCTAATACTGATCAGAGATGCCTTCCCTTTTGGGATTTTGCTCTATCATGTAGTAGCTTCCTCCTTCTATTGTATAGTTTGTTTATGGCTGGGGTCCACCAGACAGGTCGTCTGCCTTTGGAGGATTGGGTCTTGGTTTTATTTGGGATTGCATGATCCATGCATTCCTGAAGGTGTTCATAGAATGCATTTATAAAGGATTCTGCGGTCTGGGCCGTATTTTCCACAGGCCGGGGCTTTGAAGGATTCCACCTCGGTTTTGAGGAGTGTGAAATTTGCTTTAGAGAAGTTTTTCACTGTGGTTTTCTGGGCAGGGGTGGGGTCGGGATGTGAATATCCAGTGAGATCAGTTTATGGTCTGATCTTACCAGTGAGGGATACACTTCTGGTCTGGAGCATAGAGTCCCCATGTTGGTGATGATCAGGTCCAGTATGTTTTCCCCTCTTGTGGGAGTGGTAACAAGTTGTTCCATAGCATTTGAGTTTATGAATTCTAGGAACCTTTGGGCAAGGGTGTTGGAGCTAGAGTAATGCTCCCAATCTATGTTTGGGTAGTTGAAGTCACCCAATATAATGGTGTTCGGAGAGACCTTCATATTTTCCAGTGTTCTCAGGAAGGCCGAGTGGGGTTCCTGGGTTTGGGAGGGTGGTCTGTAGCAGGCTATAAACTGGAAGGCAGTTTTACCCACTGTTAGTTGCACATGGATAGTCTCTGATGCTTCGTGCTTTGCCACCAACCTGAAGGTGTGGGTATCTTTGATGAATATCGATACTCCTCCTTTTGTGGTTCGGTCCAAGTTTTGGGGCCGAAAAGCATGGTATGAGGTATAACCTGGTAGTGCTGGGGTGCTCTCGGGAGTCCTGAACCAGGTTTCTGTTACTGCACAGATATCGATGTTCTCCATGCTAAGGAGAGTTTCGAAAAGTGCATCCTGAGGTTTAGACTTCTAGCGTTGAGTAGCATTACTCTTAGTTTCTTATCCCTTGTGATACCTATGGAGGTGGGTTTGTCTTTTGAGCCTTGCCTAAAAAAGGCACTATGGGGGTAGCAAGAGCCTTTGCCAATATCCGGAAGCCCAGGGGTGACAGGTGCAAGCCGTCCTTAACAAAGCATTGTGGCTTGTCGTGCATATCATCCCAAGCTGACAGGCATTGAATCCCCTTTGAATGACACCAATACTTAAGCCAATTGTTGAAATTGATCATCTTGTCTTCATATTGTGGCATCATTCTTGGTGAGGGTAAGATGCTACTCAAGGTCAGGGTCATACCAGCCTGGGCTACATGCTCAGAGAGCTCCTCTATGTCTCTTTTCATGTAGTCCAGGGAGGTACGTCTCAGGTCATTCACACCAGCATGGACAATGACTGAGTCATATTTGTACTTGCCTTGGAGTGACCTGAGTGCTTGTGTTATGTGGCGGATCCTAGCGCCAGACAGGCTGCTCACCGTGACCTTCTCCTTGTTCAGCCTGGTGAGCGGGCGACAGTGTGCCTGACGATAGAGTCACCTATTACAAGTGTATCAGGTGTGTTGTTTAGCCTTAAGGGCTGTGACTGTTCGCACACTGGCTTTGTGAGATATGTGTTGCACGTGTTTTGTTTTGGGGTAGCGGTTGCTTGGGTGTCTGCTTTGGAGGTCTCTGCTGCTTAGGCAGATCTTTATTTAGAGCCTCTGAGTATGTTTTTGTGTGATTATGTGTTTGGTTTGCTGTCGTGGTAGGTCTATGTGAGACTGGAATTGTAGTGAGTGTGGTTTCCTTCTCCTCCTGACTGGTTATGCCAGTACTGAGTTGAGAGAGCTTAGCCTCCAGTTTGGCTATATGGTTGCATCTCTCACATGTGTTGGAATTTGTTGGGAGGAGGAGAGGGTTGTCTGTGTACATGAGGCAGTTGTAACATTGCCTCAAGATTCCCATATTCACCAGCTGGACCGGAAAGGAGATTGACAACTGACCTTTGGACATGCTAGAATAATATTGGGAATTCCTTTATAATTGAAAACAAGGGCCAATGGGGAGTGAGGGTGTAGTGCTTTTAATTTTTAGTGCTGACTTCTAATTGCTTTAGTGAGCAAGTGCCAGGTAACAAGTGCAATGTGTTACAGGTAACTTAAATGCAAAAACGACAAACAGTAACTTTCTTTCAAGCGAAGCAAGGAAATAAGTACAGTAAGCAATGCAGATATCACTAGGGATCCACAGAAGCTGAGAAGCCGCATTTTAGGTGGAATTAGCGTTCCAGGGAAATAACAAGCATACAAACAAAGCTAGATTCAGCAGGCCTGGATCTAGTCTATGCTACAGCAAACAAGGTGTACCAAGTTCAGTAAGATACAGTTCAAATATTCAGGCACTATAAACCTCTAACCAGAAATTCCCAGCTCAGAAGGGCAGAGTCCAGCCTCTCCTCCCACAAGAGTGCAGACCACGAACCTTCTTAATGTAAAATAACTGACCTGAAGCCCAAGTACTTAAACCAGAGCTAATACACTTTAAGAATAACAGACACTGAGCTCTCAATCAGCAGTTCCCAATTTAGAAGGATGAAAGCTACCTGTCCTGCCACCAGAGTGCATGCCACAAACCTTCCTAATGTAGAACAACTGGTCTGAAGCCCAAGTGCTTAATCCAAAAGACTTAGAATGATAGCTACACTTTAACCAAGTGTTACTACCAAGCAGTAATAAATACAACTGAATACTTTAAATAATGCCTGGATTAGTGCTCAAGTTATACAAACAAAGCTAGATTCAGCAGGCCTGGATCTAGTCTATGCTATAGCAAACAAGGTGTACCAATTTCAGTAAGAAGAAATTCAGATATGCATGCACTATAAGCCTTCAACCAGAAATTCCCAGCTCAGAAGGGCAGAGTCCAGCCTCTCCTCCCACAAGAGTGCAGACCACGAAACCATCTTAATGTAAAATAACTGGCCTGAAAGCCCAAGTGCTTAAACCAGAATTAATATACTTTTAGAATAACAGACACTGAGCCCTCAATCAGCAGTTCCCAACTTAGAGGGATGTAAGCTACCTGTTCTGCCACTACAGTGCAGACCACAAACCCTCTCAATGTAAAACAACTGGTCTGAAGCCCAAGTGTTTAAACTAAAAGGCTTAGAATGAGTTACACCAAACAGTAATAAATACAATTGAGAACGTTTAAGATGACGCAAAAGCAAAATAAAGTAGGAAGAAACACAAGTACAGTAAAAGCAGAAGATTTTTTTTTTTTTTTTTTTTTTTTAGAAAAGTAGCAAAAGCAGTAGTAAATACAATTCTCATGCAGTGCAAGCTGGCACACTTGAATATGTAGCAGTATTAGGCCACACACAGTTTGAAAAATGTAATTAAATTAAAAAGGACTAAAAGCAAGTGCAGAAAGGGTTTATTAGATAGAATGCGGTAAAGAGATGTCCTGGGGGAGTGTCTTAGATCAAATCTACAGTGGGGCGGGCACTGCAAAAGCCACCAAATTTAAACTACAACCAAGAATAGGGAGGGGGGGTGGGGGAGCAGTTTCAACACAGATGAAAGGAATGTGCAAATTATAAAAAAATATATATACTGTTTTCTACAACAGATAGTTTCTAAAGATATCATAAGTTATGATGATTTTACAACTGTTATATATGCAGGCATTGTTGTTACTTTTTACATATCACATTAGTATTTGTCACAAACAGTGTTTTATAAACGTTTGCATTGCACAGGAATGCATACTGTTTATGGTCACATATGCTGTCCACATAATCATTTGCATAACTTGGCCCTCACAGGAATATGATCATGTACATATCATTGCTTTTCATATGGCCAGCCATCTTAGGGGCAACAATTTCTCCCCACAGGAAAATGGCATCATAGTAGATGCTCTCCAACAACATGGATGGAGACTCCTTGGCCATGCAAGGAATACAGTTTGGAGAAATGAAGTGTGGACTGACCTTATTAACATGATTAATGGGGTTGGAGGTCACAACAGATCCCATGAGTCCTGTTGACAGTGCTGCTCAGACATGATCCTCCATGCAGCCAACAGGTTGCTACAATATGAGACATCGAGGGATGCCACCGGTGGTGGACCACCACTGACCCCCTCCGATGACATCACAATATTTCTGGCTTCTCTGCATACAAGAGAGGAGTGACACATACCCAGGGAGTTGGATAGATGCCAGAGTTCCAAACTGAACATGTATGTCTTACTTTCCATGACATGCCTGAGTACAGAGTAAATCACTGCATATTGCTATTGCATACACATTCATGTATTGTCATTTTTGATTTACTGCAGCAGAATTGAACTTTGTACACAGGTCCACACAGGTGATGATGAATGCAAGTTTAATGACATGTACTCATACAACTGCAGTACAGACAGAACAGTGCAACCAACATGTGTAATGCTGTCTGCATTAATATTCACAGGTCCATTTACTTCTGGGTAACACCAGGAAATGGCAGGTGAGTGTCTCCATACTGTTTTACTGTAACCCCAATCAGTTATTGCCTCTGCCTCATGTCATGGCAATGCTATTTACTGTCATATTGATATTTCCCTAACATTGTACACTTCAGTCACATCCAGTGAGGCCCCAAACCTTTCAGGTACAAGTACATACAGAACAGGTATGTCACAGTAATAGGTTCATAGTTTGCAGCAATGTGTAGCAGACCTGTGATAGATGACATTAATGTTACTGTTTTTCAACACAGGGCCATCTGACTAATAGGTGCAATGTCTGTCACATGAGTGTCTGCAGCCCCAGTTACTGTGTTGTTTATATCATACTGTCAGTATTATGTTGCCTACATACATGACTGTGTTGCCTTTCACTTTGCTTTCCCACTGCAGGATCCACAGTACAACACACAAACTCCCAATAGCAGGATTCTGTGAGTGGTTTGCTATTGACTGTCTTTCATACATGTCATTGCTGTTACTCCTGTTGTTGTCCTCCTTTAATGCTGTGTCCTTCTTCCCATTCCTAGTCCAGACTGCATCAACCTCATTAACTGCACAAACACGTGGCATGTCTATGTAAAATCTTTTGTATGTTTTAAAGGTGTTCAAATAGTTAATGGTGGCAATGTGATTAACAATGCTGACTTCCTTCCCTACAATAGTTGAAGTATGTCCCTCTTCAACAGCAGTGTCTTCCCAAGAGTTGTCAGAAGTTTTATTTAGATTCATCACATAAGTCATCTATGTTGGCTATGTAACCTAATTGTATACTCCCTGTTATGTAGATTCTGTGAGCCATACATAGACGAGACCTCACGTAAAGTCATTATCTACAACATTGCAGTTAGATATATGTGTCATGTATATCTCTTCAATGTTACAGTGAGATATATGTGTCATATATCTTTAATGATATCCATCATCTGATGTAAGCACATTGTCCTGATCTGTGCTGTCTGTCTCTTCTTTTAGGACATCAACTATCTGTATCCTCCATTAGTTTGTCCAGTGATCATGATGCTGGATGTGATGTGTCTCAGTATGGTAGCATGTCCCTGGCACATAGGAGAGTGACATGGTGATACAGTCTGGCCAAGATGGTGACAGTCATGTGGGTGCAGTTGTAGCCTCAGATATGGAGGAAACTTGTCTGGACGTTTTGAGAATGAGCAATGCACTCAAAGCATCTGGGAGGTCAATGATCACAACAAAATCAATGCTCCAGTCCAGAAAAACATCTTTATTAATGCTTAACAGTCTCACCTCATTTTTGTTCACCATCTTAATTATTTACACAATTTTAAAGCTTAGATTTTATGTATTGTATTTACATGCTTCTTTGGGGGGGGGAATTTATGTCTTTAAAATTGTGTAAATAATTAGATAATTAAATAATTAACGGTTCATCTAACAAGATGAGATGGTATATATATATATATATATATATATATATATATATATATATATATATATATATATATATATATATATATCTTGAGGGTAGCTGCAATGTACTTTATCTGATGAAGTCCTATAAGGTCCATGTAAATTGAAGGATTACCATTATTCAATATAGTAAAATATCTGAGTAACTAATGGGTCTTTAATTGTAGAGTGGTGCTACATATTAAGTAGGTATACATAAAGAGGAAGCCCAGCAAGAGATGTAGATAGGTTCCGGTAGGGTTGTAGCTAGGCACAGTGATCTCTGCACATGTGAGGCAGCCTATCTATGTACACATTACCATACAGTTGTGAGTCCATAAAAATAGCTGAAATCATACTGAGGGCAGTGCTACATCTAACAACAACAAGACGGTATCAGGAGGGTGTAGAACCATACTAGGAGTGGTGTGTGAGTGGTGCATTTGTTCAGCACAGCATATGAGTAACAGTATACTATGAAGTGGCTCACAATGGTTACAGAACTGGTTCTCAGATGATAGACACTCAGTGGTACTCTATGGCCACTGACTGCCACAAGAAAGCAGACGTAGTCTGAAATGCAACAGTGGATATGTGCTAGCATAACAGATATTACATCAGCCCCTGTACCATGAGGTGTTCTACCCAACATACATCTGACTACTACTACTGTAGTGGCAAATCCTCTCACTAGATGAATATGTATAGTACTGGGAGAACTGGTGGAACACCAAGCTTTACAGATACTCTTTGCACAAGAAGAGTGAGCACTGCAGAGGATGGTTAATAACACTCACTGCCACTGAAGGTCACAAACTCATTCAATTATCCACACATCATCATACCTCTGCTGCAGTGGTCATCAGGGCCTGCATAAGTAGATACAATCCAGCGGAAGCTCTATAGCTTTTACTTTAGAGAAGTCTACAGTCAGTGTACTACTGATGTTGCATGTGACTTGCCTAGCACCACATCCTGCAGCATAATTAGGCAGGCAAGGTGTTACATACATCCAAGTCCCTTGCAGATGAAACCATCCCATCATCAGTTATGAGAAATCTGAAAGAGGGTTTGTGCATCTTCAGTCTTAAGAAGGGAAACAATTGGTACCTGGTTTTAACAGTAGATGTGAAAATGTACAACCTGTCATCAAGCAAAGAGTGCATGTTGGATAGTACATTTCCAACAGTGCCTCATGTTTTCTGATAGGACACACTGTGCATGATGATGTGGCAATAATAAACATTGTGCTTTGCCACTTGTATATATACTGATATCATGTGAACATGATGTGGGCTGATACAGTGGAATACAGTGGAATAATTGATAAGCTACATGTATGACCAGCTTTGCTGCATGGCAGACTATGGTCACTGGTTACTATAAGTGATTATGAGCCAATACTATCGGGTATGTGCAAAACGGCATTTTCATAGGCTAAGCACAACAGAAGTCTATTCCATCTTGCACAGACTGTGTGGTGCCATATGCTGGCCTAACAACCATCTATGGCAATGTACAAAGCTGGCATTTCAGATTTAGTGTCTGCTAATGTTTGCATTCCTACATATTGGTCAGATTCACTAGCATTCCGAGATGTTCAGATTGAGACATGCCAAGATGCTGAACCAGACTATTGATTATTTGAAGAGACCTATGCCTTTAGAGTGGTTACAAGGACACAAAGGAGTATAGTGACAATGCAGCCATGATTCCCTAATGTACTGTGGTCCCTACACCATCAAACCACCTTGCACGTTCCATATATCCAGAAGAGGGTAGGGGTAGCAGCAAAGGCTTTGTACCATGCTAGAACAGTCTCAGAAACATTCCAGCTGGATGTTGAAATTCACCATTATTGAGATGGTGAAAAAAGCAGTCCTCCAGAAGATCATCCTGGCTTATCAGTGCCTATCAGACCTCTTGTGGGTGTACACCAAGTATTAGCAATGTCTTCAATGTCCCGTGCCTAACAAGAATAACTAAGTCTTACTGAGTAAGATGTTCCATTAGTGTGCAGTAGTTATCTGTGGGCTGTGTAATGGCATTCTGTGTTGTCCTGAAGCTTGTAAACTATTTGGCATTACCATATTCAGTATGTTTTTATTCTTGTGATTGTTGTGTAAGTGTATGTGTTTACTGTAGATATGTTAGTTATTTGTCAGGGCCCGGGTGTATATGTATGCCATATAAGTCCTATGTTAAGTTGGTTTGCTGTGCATACCTGGGGGTTTGGTGCATGCTGGGCTTTTTAACTGTACCCTCTTTGTTACCCCATATACAAGTGTGCTGTGTTTTTTCTGGTGTGTGCGTCATAGTTGGTCTTACACATGCCATTTTTCCCATGACTGAGAGTGTTCTTGTATATTGTGCCCTGCCTATGTTGATGTCTGTTATTCTATGTGTATTGCCTTGCCATTCCTATTTATTATATCTCTGTGTTGCATTCCCCTCCCCTATGGTCATTGTACCATAGTGTTATGCTTTTGTTGGGGGAGATATACTTTCAGCTATAAAGGGTTGCCATGGTGATGCTGACTAATTCACTGCTCCATACTGTCAAAGTGGCCTGCTTCACACCTGTAAATATGTAGCACCTGATTATCAATGTGTGTTATGATTTCCCACTGTAGATGTTTTTTTTTTAAACTAGATCTTATCACTGTGGATTACAGGGAGCCAGAATCAGTGTGTCCTACTTCTCACACTTACCCCTGCACATGTACATACTTATACTCAAGCCAGTTGCTCAGACACATGCCTTCTCAAATATATCTCTTAAACATTAAATACTTTAACATGATTTTAACAAAACACTGAAACTGCAATCAAGCCAGTCCTATTGCTGCCATACAATACAAAAGCATGATACTGCTCACAATAAGTTTTTTTTCAAGTAGTTACACCATAGGAACTACTCAGTCTTACACAGTGTTGGGGCAAAGACGTTCAACGCATGCACATTCAGTACTCACAACTGCAAACGCTGAAATATGGAGTATGCTTCATTACATACTAATTTCAAGATTGTAGTAGAATTCTCTTTATTCCAAGATACACAGATCTCAGAATTAGTATATATATATATATATATATATATATATATATATATATATATATATATATATGTAACAGGGATGTGAGGGCATACACCACCACCTTGTGGAGTCTAAGAAGACAAAGCCCTTCTGCAAAAAGCATGAATAATGTGCTTCAATTGTTGCTGTCCTGATCACAACTCCCAAGACAATATTTATACTTGTAAGTGTTGAACACTTGTATGCAGAATGTATGTCATGCTATCTCTGTGTAGTTATCTAGACCAGGGTTTTTTTTACAGCAGTCTATAAAGTTCTGCTATCCTTCTTTGTATGCAGATGGACTTCTAAGCAAAATGGTATTTGCATGCAATTAATGTAGTAGCTTCAGGATTGTTGTTTTAATGGAATCAGGTTTTATCAATTCTGGACTTTATAATATACATAACCTGCCTTGAATATTGATGTGTATTCCTGGGGTAAGCAAGATGCCTTTTGGCCCATCTGTTCTCCCAGCAGTGAAAGCCAGG
This sequence comes from Protopterus annectens, assembly GCF_019279795.1. Taxonomy (NCBI): domain Eukaryota; kingdom Metazoa; phylum Chordata; order Ceratodontiformes; family Protopteridae; genus Protopterus; species Protopterus annectens. Next base: position 405,923,634 of record NC_056731.1, on the reverse strand, counting down.
TGATAGGGAGTGGTCCAGCTTAGTGGATCTCCAGGGCAGTCTACCCTTCCACCGTGGAGTATCTCCTCTCACTCAGTGGCTCCCTGAGCTCCAATGCATGCTGATACCATAAGGAGTTGCAAATCTGCATGCTGCATCCTCTGAGCAATGCAACTGCACAGGGGCACAGTATGCTTCCTAGGCTTCTGCTCCATGGCAGCAACACCTAATGTTCCCACAAGATGTCACCCAAATGACAAGCCAGAGCCATCGGTATGCCACCCCCAAGTATTGTCATGCCAGCAGCGGCCACTCACTGTCATTTTCCCTCAGCCAGGTTGTAAAGACACACAAACCACTTTCAGTATCAGGTCACCAGTGCTACAATCAGGACTTTATCTTTCTGCGTCATGAAACTGACTTCGTTTTAAAATAACCATTTTAACCTATTTGGGTAGCATCATGCTTTGAGCCAAAAAGGATATTTATATCATCTAGGATGATATGACATATCTAGAGGGATATTTTGATTTAATCATATTTTGGCAGAATGCTGACCCTCCATATATTTTTGTGTTCTTTCTACAATAACATGTACATTTGTATTAATTCACACTTAACTGATCTTTAGCTAAAAAAACATTCACAGTCGTCTTGCATGGCACTGTAACAGATCATGGATTTTTTTTTTTCTTTTCTGGAGTTAACTTTGTGAGCGCTTGGATTAAAATGAAATTTTGTCGTAATTAGGACCAACACTTCAGGTTAGGGCATCTATTTTCTCAGAACATAGATTAGTTAAATCTTGGCTAAAACAGGATATTTGTCTGAAGTGAAGCACATCAAAAAGGACCCGTTTTTTAAAATTGGTGAATCTATTTTGTTGAGTTGCAGCTAAAAATAAGAGAAAAACGTTTGCTCTTCATCTCAAAATTATATGACTGGGGATGACTGTTTTATTCAAGTTTAAATTTATCAGTGTTCTTATAGAAATAGATTAATCTTACGTTTGGAATAAGAAGTCTAAACTAGATCAAGCCACACTTTAAACATTCAGTCAAAATGAAGTTGGAGCAGCTTCTCGTAGCAGATGTAGAAATTGCAGAGTTTCATTGCTGATGAGTGAGTGAGGCTGTTTAGAACTTCAGAAAAAATGTAGTAATTGTGACTATAAAAGTTGGAAGACTATTTTATACAATTTTTCATGGAAATATAAGCTAGTTCTACAGAGTGCTCAGCAGAGCAGAGATGGGTTGAACATTTTGACATAAGTTATTTATGTATGTATGGATTCATTTATTTATATTTGTTTACCATATGTAGTGCACTGATCAATACTGACCAATTTCAGGCTGTCCAGGTGAAATACAAAACATTTCACTAAAAAGGCAGAAATCTAAGCAACAGTAGAAGTGTGTCAGCCTTCAGTAATAGTATGAGAGGGGAGAGAAGTGGTAAATGAGATAGATACATCTGGATTCCATAAAGTTCATGGAAGGAATTTATGGACAGTACAGCATGCCAAAGGAAGACTCCAGCACACCTGCTGCAGACATGATTCCAGAAGACACGCTGAAGGCAGACAGACTACTTAAGTTTTCAAAGTAGGATAATTAGGGATTCCGTACATGCCAATGTGATTCCAAAACACATTGTGCACACACAATGCAACTCAAATATGACAAACAGCTATGCCAATTTTACTTCCGAAATTGTCGGCACATACATTTTGGACCTCAAGGATTTCAGGTGAATACTATGGATTATAGAGAAATCCATAGTAAAACTTAAAAAAAATAACATAACAATATTACCTACTGTTAATATACTACAAAAAGCAGTAGTGATGCAAGCCACAAATGAGGATGTGGCTTGTCATCATAGAAGGCAGCCAGCTAGAGTCAGAGCAAGACTGCAACTAAACCAGGTGTCAGACCAGCAAATAATTGACAGGTACTGTCTAGACATACAAATGGTGCAGGCTGTTTGCAACATGTGTGCCCAAAACATGTCTGTGCAGAACCTGTGAGGAAACCCCATCATCCTTGAAACGAAAGTGTGTCTCAGCTTGGGAATACTCACATCTGGGGCATTCCAGAGACACATGCGAGATGCTGCAGGAATATCACAGACAGCTGGCAGTCATATCCTGCCCAAGTTTCTGGCAGCAATGTGCAGTAAGGTGGATGAATACCTAAATTTCTCATCCACACCCATGGAGCAGAGAACTGTAATGCACCAGTTCTATAATATTGCAACCATCCCCCAATGTACTCTATGCAATATATTGCACACACATACCTATCAAGACACCAGTACATTCAGAAGCAGACCAGTACATAGAAAGGGATGGCTATCCATCAACTTCCAAGTTGTGTGTACAGCAGATAGAAGTTTCAGGATGAACTTAAGGCATGCAACTGGACTGCCCTAAAGCACCTGCCTCTAGATGAAGCTGTCTCCCACTTTAACAATAAATTCCTCACCATCCTCGATTCCCATGCTCCCACTCGTTCCATGAGGGTAAAAACAAAAGCTGCCCCGTGGCTATCTAAAGAAACTAAAACAAAAATCATAGTTAGAAATAAGGCATGGACAACATGGGCTGCTACAAAAGACCTTATAAATCAAACCAAATTTAGACAACTAAGAAATGAGACACAACGAGCTATTCTATTAGATAAAAAAAAAAAAAAACTACTGCCTCCATCTTCAAAAAGGGAATCAAAATAACCCCCAAATATCTGGGCAGGGATAAATAAATTACTGCACCCAGGTCAAAACACTGCTCCACCTTCCTCAGCCTCTACCGATAAACTACCAGAGGATGTTGCTAACACCTTTAATAATTTGTTTACTGAAACCACCCAAGCCCTTGCAAGTCAAATACCCCTTAACTCCTCTAACCCACTGGATAGCACTCCCAGCCCTCCTTTAGCTTCCAACCAGTCTCTACATCTTTCGTTCATTCACTACTCAAAAAATTAAAACCTACTATCTTAGCCGCAAACCTTCTCCCAGCCGAATATTTGCAAAAAGCTGCTGACACCATAGTGTACCCTGTTTCCATTCTAATTAATCGGTCCATATCAGAAGCCTCAGTCTCCTCTATCTGGAAAATATCTTGTGTCATACCCCTCCATAAAGATGGTAACTCTACTGAATTATCCAATTATAGACCTATAGCCAACTTATCACCTCTGGGAAAAATAATGGAAAAATGCATCCATAAACAACTCCTGAATGTTATAACCCAAAACAATCTACTAGCTATCTCCCAGCATGGCTTCAGACCATATCATAGTACCACCACAGCTATCCTCACCTTCTCTAATGCAATAAACTATAACAGAAATGGCAACAAGCTATCTTCAGCCCTTTTCTTGGACCTGTCAAAGGCTTTTAACATGGTTAACCACTGTCCTCTCATCAACACCCTGGCAACAATGTCCCTAGGTAATCACTTTCTCTGATGGTTTGAATCCTACCTACACAATAGACAACAATCCGTCTTATGGCAGAACAAACTCTCAAACCTCCTACCTAACACTCTAGGTGTGCCACAGGTGTCTATCTTGGGACCACTTCTGTTTTCCATTTTTATCAATGACCTCCGCACTGTGATTCCTGAAGCCATCTGCATTCAATATGCAGATGACAAAACGTTGATCTGTACTGGCACCTCACAAACAGAGCTGCTATCAATAAGTCAGAGTGCTTTCAACCTAGTAGAGAACTGGCTTTCCACTCGCTGTCTGATTCTAAATCCTAATAAAACAAAGCTCCTACTTTTCACCCCCACTCAAAGATCCATGGTGTTATCTCTCCCCATTAAGGCTAATAACGGTACCATTATCTCTCCGGATGCCCATACAAAACTATTAGGAGTTATTATAGACAACAATCTTAAGTTTGATGTGCACATCAACAAAACAATCAAAATCATTAACAGAAAACTGGGCTCACTTTATAGGATAAAGCCATTCCTTACCTCATATGCTAGGACCTCCAGTGCCCGCTCCCATCTACTCTCTACACTCTACTATGCTTCCCCTTTACTGGCCAACCTAAATAAATCTGATCTTACTAAACTCTCAAGCTGCTATAATAACAGAGCTAGATTTGCAACTGGTCTACCCTATAGAACACATCATTGTAAAAATCTAAATTATCTTGGATGGCTAGAGCTACCCAGGCAGATTCAATATAATCAACTCATTGCTCACAAAGCAGTTAACCAACCAGATAATACACCTGCCCTTAAAAACATCATCTACCCCCACTCCAACTCCAGATCACTCCGGTCATCTAATAGACTATTAGTGCAAATCATCAAATCCAACAACTCAGCTGGTGACTCCCTGTTCGCCAACTCTGCTGGCAAAATTTAGAATTCCCTTCCTGCTAACATTACCCTGGATACCACCCTATCTAAATTTAAAATAGCTCTCAAGGAGTATTTCAAGTCTCAATGGCTATGTCCCTGCTCCAAGACTGACTAAATCTGTTATGCATACTGGTGTATCTATCCTATGTCTGTAAGTGGTAGTCAAATATCTTTGTTAAGCCAGTTCAGAAGATTGTTAGACTGTACAAATTTAAATGTACTATAACATGTGGTATATTTCCATAAATTTAACTAGACTGTAAAATGTGTTATATTTGTATTATGTTATGACTACTCCTATTCTACATGACATTGTAATGATTGCATATGTATACCTTTGGAACTTTTCTCCCCGGGCCTCCGCTGAAAATGGACATGTATCCAGTCGGGCTATCCTGGTCAACAAATGTAAAATAAAATAAATAACATAAAAATAACAAACATCATAGTGACACACCCTGGATGTGTCCATGATGCTGCCATTTGGAGGGAAAGTGGACTCAGGGCTGCATTCCAGCAAAGTGAAATTCCAGAGGGATTGCTTCTGGGTAAGTGCAGAAACACAGCTAGGATGTAACTGATGGATCCACCATCAATATCCACTCTCAACAAAAGTGTTTTAACTCCCGCAACTGGTGACTGTGGTTATCCTCTTGAGCCGTGGCTAATGACCCCATACTGTAATCCATCCAGCCCTGCAAGGGAGTCTACAATGAAGCACACACAACAACCAGAAACACCACAGTGTGTTCTGTGTATTGAAAGCTAGGTTCAGATGTCTGGACACATCTGGGGGTGCACTGCAATACAAACCTGAAAGCAGCACAGATGGTAACGATGTGTGGCATACTGCACAACATGCTAACCCATGCTGTCTTCCAGCTGCAGGTGTGGGTGAAGTACTACAAGAACCACAAATGTTTGAAGAGGACATCTCCCATGTATTGGAGGATGAGCTGAAGGACATAAGGGACAGACCTCACAGGCATAGGCAACATAGGGTGCGACTACAAGTTCCAGCCTAGGCTGTACATCAGCATCTGATCCAGATATTTGAGTCATGACAAGCCATATGTACATGTGTAAACAGATTAAATATTGATATTCAGGTGTTGCGCCACAACTGCAACACACATTGCAACTAATGGCAAGTACCCACTAGATGTACACACTGAGCAACGCACATAACATGAGCCTGACCTATTCCCACATGAACATATGCAAATGTTTCAAAAATAAAACCATCAACTCAGGGTACAACCGAAACAGGTATGCATATGCACTCATTCTGTGTTATCACTGGATGTTCAACAATAAGGGATACACATCAGTGCTACACTTACATATCAAGCAACATCATGGTCACTGGATGGGCTGCTGCATGATAAAGACAGTTGTTATACTACAAGATACAAAAACACAATTCAGAACAATGTGCCTACAGCACACTATGAATATAAAATACAGTCTGACACCTGGCCATATCCAACATCTGCTTACTTAAATTTTCAGTGACGATCTGTGTTTAGTTGTTGTGTGGATCCACCAGCAGCAATGTTCCCAACTGTGATGTGTTGCTCAGTTGCCACACACTGTTCAATATCCACTGTGTCACCATCCTCTGACTCTGTAGATAGTTGGGCCTCCATATCTATCCGGTACAACATCTGTGTCAACTACATACATACATACACACAAATGTTTCAAGCATGGGCATTAATGCCCTTCTAGCTTGCCAATATACCAAAACACTTGTTCCCATAATAAATGTCCAGGCTGTTCTTAAAAATATCTAAACTAGTACTTGCTTTAATGTAATTTGGTAGTCTGTTCCAAGCATCAGCAACTCTGTCAGAGAACCAATTAGTACACTTTTCATTCCTATAGAATCTTCTACATAGGTTGTCTGATGATTCTCTAGTACTTTTTGATAACCCCATGGATGGACTCTCCAAAAAAATCAATGTCCCCTGTCCCAGGGAGGATACTATCATGCTGAGACACATCATTAGCAACATCATGGTCACTGGATGGGCTGCTTGATGATAAAGACAGTTGATGTGCTACAAGATACAAAGACATAGATAGGACAATGCGCCTACATAACATGATGAATATAAAATACAGTTGGCATATATATTTCACTGCAGTGTCACAAATAACACTGACTTCACTTACAGTCTAATGTAATGCGTGTATGTTTCGCAGCTTATGCATACCATAAATACATAATCTATTATCACGACCAAAATACATAACATATGTGATGTATAAAAACAGAGCAACACACCTGAAGAACACTCATGGGATGTTGTTGATCCACTGTGCTCTACTTGAACTAGTGTAGGGAAAAAAGACATTACAGGTGACATAATTCACAACATGTACCAGGTGAACACAATTAAAAAAGACTGAATGTGTGACATACACATACCACTTGCATGTGCACTTCAGGACTCTGCTGTGTAGAGGACATGGTTTGTACATTGGATCCTGTGGTGGAAAAGTAAATAGAAAGGCAGCACAGTCATGTATTTCTCAAAACTAATACTGACAACATCACATACACAGTACAGTGGTATGGGCTGCAAATACTCACATGATTCACATTTTAAATTTACACCAGAAGGGCATGTAATGACAAATATTGACAAAGATGTCAGTCATCACGTGTTAAACATTGTTGAAAGCTCTGACAATGTCACTGTAACATGCTTGGTCTTTCTTCACCTGATAATGGATGGCTAGTCCTTCCTCGGGATGTATCTGTAGTGCTCAAGTTTATGGAAACAACAATGTAACAGTACACAGAAGTGCCATTACATAAGGTGGAGGCACCAACAAGGTAGTGTGCACAGCAACAGTACAAAGACACTCACCTGCTGTTCATTGCTGTGGGCCCAAAGTAGATGGTCCTGTGAATATTAATGCAATTATTACAACTGCAGTTTGTGCTGCTCTCTGTCTGTAACTCAGATCTACCAATACATGAAATTATACTTATGTTCATTATCCTCACTTTGTGTGGAAGTTTGTTCATAGCTCAGCTCTGCTGTTGTAAATCAAACACAAGAATACACAAATATGCATGGTTAAGCAATATGCAGTGGTTGTCAAAATACTCATCCCTGTACTAAACATAGATACATACATGTCCATCCTGGAACAGCCACTTCAATCCCACCACCAGGGATTCATCACTGCCCTCTTGCTGTGTGCAGTGAGGCCAAAAAGACTGTGATGTCACTGGTGGGGTGTCAGTGGTGGCTCACTACTGATGGCATCCCTCAACATCTCATAATGTGTGACTCTGTTGGCAGCATGGAGAATCATATCCAAGCAACTATGTCTACAGGTCTCACTGAAGTGGTTGTGACCTCCAACAGCATCGATCATGTTGGTGAGGTCTGTTCATATTTCATTTCTCCACACAGTCACCACTGATTCCAAAGATAACCACAAAGCATTCTAAAGCTATGTCAAGAATCTCAATGGCAGCACTCAGATCTGCTCTGACCTTCAGCACGATGGCACTAAATATACAGAACCAACTTATATTGCCAACATCCTGGCAGATAGGTTCAATGCTAACTTTACCCCCCCCCACTCACCCTCCAAAGGGCCCATCTTAATACTGGAAGAATGCAAAGCCCCTGTAATCACAGATGAACAAGTAAAGACTGCACTCTCTAAAGCTAAGAACACAGCATCCATGGGACCAGACAACATCCCAGGGTGCATACTGCACGAATTACAGAATGAACTGGCACCCCACCTAAGTACCATGTTCAATCATAGCCTCATCTCAGGCTATGTGCCTAATGAATGGCGCACAGTAACGATTATCCCACTCCACAAAGGGGGTGCCACCATGGACCCTGGAAACTACTGCCCCATTAGCCTGACGAGCCTGGTCTGCAAGGCTATGGAACGTATCATCTTGGAGCTTATAAACAAAGACATAGGTAACCTCCAAACCCTGGACCCCACTCAGTTTTGGTTTGTAAAAAGTAGATTATGTCTACTAAACCAGATTGACTTCATTGAAGCAGTCACTAGAGCCATAGACGAGGGCAAGGTAGTGCACACAACCTATCTTGACCTCACCAAGGCTTTTGATATCATCCCCCCACTCTGGAATTATAGATAAATTCACTAAACTGGGCATAAATCCCTATGTCACAAGATGGGTGGCCAACTGGCTCACTGACAGAACCCACACAGTAAAAGTAGCTGACTCCAAGTCTGACTTCAGACCAGTGATGAATGAAGTACCACAGGGTTTGGTCCTGGGTCTTCTCCTGTTTGGCATCTACTTCTCTGAAGTGCAGGCCAACACAGAAGGTCTTTGGCTAACAAAGTTCACAGATGACTGCAAACTGGAGCCATAATAGAATCACCTAATGATGTAGAAATTCTACAAAAGGGCCTCACAGAGACAGATGCTTGATGTCAAATTCATGGCCTCAAGCTCAGTGCCAAGAAGTGCATTGTCAACCCCTTTGGGAAAAACTCAGTACCCATGAACTACCACATAGGCGGTAGCTCACTAAACACTAAAAGTGTGATAAGAGACCTCAGGACACAGGTGGACAGTAGTCTCTCCTTTGATAACCACATTGCCAGAGAAGTCAGGAAATCCTTCTATGTGGCACACGTCATCACAAAAGGGTTCTCCTCTAGAAAAAAGGAGGTCATTGTTCCTCTCTACTCATCCCTTATCAGACCCATTATAGAGTACAATGCCCTGTTTGGCATGTATGTCACAAGACACCTACAACAATTGGAAAAGCCACAGAAATACCCCACTAAGAGGATTACCAGCCTCGAACAGATGCCATACGCAGACCATCTCAAAAAACTCCAGCTCTACTCCGTCACATATCGTCTACTTACAGGTGATCTCTGCCTAACATACAAAGCTATGTCAAAAGAGCTGCTGGACATGCTACACTTAAAGAAATCCCAATCTCTCCAAACCACGTGCTCCAGGGACCTAAACCTTGTCACCACAGTAAACAGAACATGCTGGAGGGATAGATTCCTGTCCCAGAGACTTCCCATACTCTGGAACAAACTACCCATTCATGTCAAGCAAGCTCCTCATTGGCCTTCTTTAAGAAAAATCTTGACGACTGGATGGGAAATAGAAAATTCACCCTGGGGATCACTTCTGCGGCACTGCTTGACAGAGGCACAGGAAAATCATTTTCTTGAGTGGCGAAAGCCAGGGAACTTTTTTGACTAGGCTTATATAGGCCCCAGGGCTGATAGCGTAGTAACGACCTATGAACCTATGAACAGCCTAGGACTTTCCTTCCATGTTGGCAGAGACCATCAATGATGTCATTTTCCTGGGGGGAAAAGTTGTCACCCCTAGGATGGTGGATCATCTGGATAACATTGATACACACATAAGACTCATGGATGAGCACATTTATGCACCTGAGTTAATGAACAGCATATGTCAAAATAAACAGTATACATTCTTGTGCAATGCAAACATCTGTATAACACAATCTGTGAGAAATACTGACATGATAAGTGAAAAGTATCAACAATGGTGTCATACAACATCTGTAAAAACAACATAACTTGTAATATCTGCATGGCAGCATACCTTTGGATCCATAGGTAGTACAGATCCATAGTAAATTTACATAGTACTGATAACACCTTTGTTATGCAGCATCATTGAAAAATATCTGTAACAGCATAAGAATATGGTAAAACACTGTCTTAGGTGACATGATTTAATAAATATCCATAACATCAACATCACAGCCTAGATACAGATACTGTTGGAATCCATAGGTTTCTGTAGGTAGACCACAGAATGTAAGGAATTACCAGTAAAAATTGCAGATGATCCAAAAATCCTCCTCAATATACTGCCATCATTTGTATTGGAAGTCTGTTTATACAACTACATGTGGGACTGAACTAAACAATTTAGAAGTGCAACACCTGTATGCATACATTTTAAGACAACATTCCTCTATGAAATTATGACAACTTCTGTAAAACTTAACATTTGGATTAAATATGACTTTAAATATATACCTTTGAAAATTATTAACTTTAACAGATGTATTAATTACCAGCATAGAAATTCAACCAGTTGCCAATGTACTTCTTACTCAGACTCACAGAATCAAAGTGCACCTTGTGTGTACACAGCTTTAAGTACTATTTGTGCCATACATAATTAATGAGGTTAATTAAAACTGAAGTGTTTTGAATCCCATTCACATACATCTGCTTAAAACGATGTTCTCTGCTGAAAAAACAGGTATCCTGCATAAACACCCATAAGGTGCTGATAAATGGTACCGTGTGTGGCACATGCTTGTTATCTTCCAATAATCTGAGAACAAGACATCCGTGCCACTTTCAAATATTGATTTTGGTACATTTACTGATCAGACAACTGCAAACTGAGTGGTACCTCAGTAAGCTTTTGTCTATGTTTTTGTTTTTCAGATTTGAAAGTCTTGCAAATCAAGAGAGCGATTTCTAGGAGGCTGTGATGTGTCTGTGCACCCAACTAGACTGAGAAAGAGAAGACCCAGATGTTGACAGTTTATGCTAGATTGGATCAGAGGATGAGAGCCAGGCCCAGGAATGTAGCTATGATTGAAGTGTGGAACCGGATCATGAGGGAGCATCAATGGAGGACAGGGATCTTGCACACCTGAATGCAGGTTTGTAACTGCTATGATGACCTGCATTAGAGGAACACAGCTGAACTTCAAAAGAGGGTCAATGAGGTACAGAGGCAACCTGTAGATCCCTACAGTAAGTACCGATATTCCACATATTCCTTAGCATTCCTACGGATTTTAAAGATATTTATTTACCCCATATATGTCATATACATTTTGTTATAAACACATTTTAGCTGCTGTGTGAAATGGGTCTATGCAGTGGCGGCTGGTGACTTCAAATCAAAGAGGGGCTCCAGGAGACAGCTGAATGGGTGGGGCCAACGGTAAGGTGTGTGGCCAGCTAGAAAGGGGCAGAGCTATGCTCAAAACAACAAAAACTGGAACTTTAATCAAATATGCTGCCCTGGGTTCCAAACCATCATTATAAGAGTCCAATCAAGACAAAATGAAGTGGAGAAGGAAAAAAATATTTCAATGCATTGGCTACATGACAGCTTACTTAATATCTAGATGGAAACAAAAAGGTAGTGAGGCATGAAAAAATAAATTACTTTTTAAACACATTACTGGAATGCCAGTCAAAATCAAGTATAAAAACAAATAGCACACAACTCAAACCACTTCTCTTTGTACTGCAGTTCTAATTATAATTTATATTCAGCTTTATAAAAGTACCTTCTAATTATAATTTATATTCAGCTTTATAAAACTACCAAGTAACATGCTGAAAGTAGCAATCTCTGTGATAACCCACTTGTAAAAATGTTTCTTATCCAAAAAATACCTGCTGCTTGACAACAACTATCTACTTGTTTCATGAGGAAAACATGATCAAAGTGAAAACTGAACAGCAAACAAGAAACAAGCTCCATTTAAATTGCTTAAAGGATTACTGCACAGGTTATAGACCACACATGATAGATTGGCATTCTGTTTAGTTTATGGATAAAGCCTGCAAAGTTGACTGCAAGTCTCCAACAAATGTAATGAGCTTCTGAAAATAATGTAATCATGTCCTTTATTACAAATACTGTCATGCATTTCAATACCTAAGGCTTATACGTTATCTAGTTATGTAAATGTTGCCTGCATGGCAACAACAAAAAGGCTTTCAATGTTGACAATTATTTAACAGTATACTTATTAAAGCTTACTTGCATCTTACAATCTCAGACAAGCTTACTTAATGGTCATGAAAGCATTGCTGCTTAAACACAGAGCAACAAGCACTGCAACAACATGCATTTTCTGAATAATAAGAAACATAAATCAATAGTATAAAATATGATAGAAAACCAGAACATTCTGCAAAATCAAGGACAGGTGAAAAATCACTATAGTACTTGTGTTTACCTTGGATGGGGGGATACTCTGCACACTTACACTGCATAACTGCTTCTTGCCTTGCTTGGACATATCCAGAGTCACTACATGGGGGAGTGGGGTACAACAAGTATGTCACAATTTGAAATGTCTCTGGCTGATGGTGATGGCCCTGACACATTTGCCATACCTCTCAACCTCAGAGCAAGAAATCTGGAAAAAGCCATGAATAGAAGTGTGACAAAGGTCCAAAAATAAGGACAATTTTTAAATATTGCTCTTATAAACTTAGAAAGATAATAGTAGGTCTTGCATTAGTATGAATTTTCTGAAGGGTATAAAATCTGAAACTCAAATGTCTGTCATTATTTTCTAACTTCAGTCTTTAATGATTTGCCACGAATTTGCCAGAAAACCACAATTTTATGAAAAACAGACCAAAAATGTGATGCAAAAATATAGAATAGCCACACAATACAGCTAGGAACCTGTCAAAGAAGGTCCACTTTTTTAATATTAATACTGTTAAGTTGAGCAGCTGACAAAATAAGAGAAATCTACATGCATTTCTGAAATAAAAGTAAGCTGTAACTCTGATCATTACAATGATTTAATTGTAAACCCTACACGTTTCTTCCAAAATTGCCATTTTGCTGAAGGATTATTAGGGGGAGAACAATATTTTGAGCCAAAATCAGGGACAGTTGAGAGATTTGGATATATCTAATTGTATAAAGTGATTTATTTGCGTGTACCTCTCAATCTCTTAATACAGAAATCTGGACAAGGCCAAATATATTGGGGGAACAAATAAACAGTACTACAAATTGCTCTTGTATAAACTTAGACAGTTGATAGAATAGCAGGTCTTGCTTTAGCATGCATTTTTCTGGAGGGTATGAAGTCTGAAACTCAATGTCTGTCATTATTTATTGACTTCGTTCCTAAATGATTTGCCAGAAAACCACAAATTTTATGAGGAACAAACCAAAAATAAGAAGCAAAAATCTATTAATTCTGCATAAATCTGAACAATTGAGAGGTATAGTTCAGCCGGGTGAATTGTATGGCAGAAATCCTACACAAAGGACGTAGCTCCCTAGGTGTGGACAATAAGTACCCCCCCCAAAAAAAACGAAGATGTAAGAGAAGTGATTACTTCAATTTGGCTTCATCACTTTCAGTAGCATTCGGACTCAACTCAGTGAAAATATTCAGTAACAAAAAAAGTTTGTGTTTGTAGACAGTTGATTTAACTGGTTCCTAGTTGAACACATCCAACCAATACCTGAGCTGATCAGATAATCAATAAATACCTTCTTGATTGTATTAATTTATATTCCTTGTATAATACAGTACAGTTGTTAGAGGGCATTTTACATTTAATTGTTTTGAACATTTTTCCAGTAAAAAATGAAACAAAATGCATGCACCAGTAATGACAAAAACTGCCCAGTTCAGAACATTTCCATAATAAAGGTCCACTCAAACTTCTACAATCCACCAGTATCAGTAAATATGCACAATCTCGGCAGAAGTAAAAGTCAGCTAAATAATTCCACATTAAAGAGATCTGTAACTAATGAAGAGGTTGTTGCTAGCAAACAACTTTATATTTCATTGTTTCATCTAGAAATAAAATGCCTGTTGCCCTTGAGGAATAAATTGCCTATGTTACATTAATAAAATTATAAGATAGTAATATTGCAATAGAGACTGGATGGCAAACTGATAACAGGTACATAGTTAATAGATAACTCCACCAAAGAGGGCATTCTCAGAACTGCAGCATCCCCTTTAAAAGTACAACACAGAATAGTATCAGCAATGCATCTACATAGTGTGGGAGTAGAACCCACAGCCTTCTGCATCAAAAGCAAGTATTCAACTTGTTATGCTATTAACAATGTAAGCAGACTCAGCATAAGCAGCACTAAACTTCTCTTCCCCTGAAGCTCTCAGCTCCTTGTAAAATCCATTTGACACTCAACGGTATCTCTCAACTTTGCAGCACAATAAATCTGGAAAAAGCCAAAATTTATTGGTGGGGGACAAAATCCCAAAAACCAGGGACATGTTTAAACATTGCGTGTATAATCTTGGAAAGTTGCTAGAATAAAATGCGTTACCACCATGCATTTCACTGCCAAGTCGTAAGCCCAGGACCCTGTGCACTACAGTCAGAGCAACATACCACTATGCCAAATCAGCTGTTTCTGGAAAGACAGGAAGACTGAAACTTAAATGTCTATCATTTAATGATTTCAGTTCTCACAATAGCTCTCAACCTCTTAGCACAAAAAACCTGAACAAAACCAACAATGGGGGAATACAGCCCCAAAAATAGGGACAAATTTCAAATATTGATCTTATAAACTTATAAAATTGCTAGAATAAAAGGTTTTGTGTTACTGTGTATTTTCTGAAGAATATAAAGGCTGAAATTCAAATGCCTCTCGTTATTTAGTGAATTCAATCTTCACTAATTACAAAAATCCAGAAAACCACAGATTTTATGAGGAGCAGAACAGAACAAAAATATGAGGCAAAAATCTGGACAGTTTTCACAAGTGTTGGTGGGTAGGGAATTCAGGCTCTTGCTACCTATACTCAAGGAACAGGGTTTGAGCTGGAGTAGCTCTAGCCACCAGATATATTTAACTGGGGCATTGCATGCACATTACACACACACACACACACACACACACACACACACACACACACACACACACACACACACACACACACACACACACACACACACTGTATACTCCTTTACAGCTTAATTCCTGGAGACATCCCTCACTTGTAATAAATCCAAATTCCCTTCCAATGTCCCTTGCAGCAAGAGCCAATCAGTAGCTATCCATGTTGTATTTGACCACAGATGTGGCAGTCCGATCTCCTTACCGCATAGACTTCTGGGCATCTATACACTGATACCTTCTCTTTGTATTCTGGACTGGTTTAACAGCAATCTGATTTTACAGGAACTTGCTGAGCATGCATGCACCGTTTAAGTTCTGGGACTTTGCTAATTATTTTATTTTTAAAATTCTTTCATTTTATAGCTGGGGGGGGGGCTGCAGTCTGATAGCACAAGTCACCCCTAGGTCTATATTAGCATATCGACAAGGCTGTTCATCGAATGCCCTTACGTTGACACATATAAAATGAAATGCCAGAATCTCAAATGGCCACAATTGTGATTTTTTTTTTCCCCCAGGGAAAAAAAATGCTGGGCCATTGTCAGGAGTTTGCCATTTCCTGAAGTGTAGTCTGATCTCAGAGTTGGTATATTTAAGTGGGAGGGGGATGTGGGGGTGAAGCCCCCCACTTTATTTTGTCTGTCGGTTTGGTTTGTTTGCTGTTGGCCCCGTGATTTTTTCCCCTGTAAAAAAATCACTATAGTGGCCGTTCGATATTTTGGGATTTCATTTTATATGTGTTGACGTAAGGGCATTCAATGAACAGCCCTGTTGACATGCTAATATAGACACTGTGAATTAGCTCATGGGGATATTTCATTGGACTGTGTACTCAGTGTCCTCTTGACTATAGGTTAGATACCCATGTTGTTATTTTATCTAACAATTAATTAATAACAGTAACTATGACATTTAAAGTTGTACATATGTTTCACAACATTTAAACATTTAAATACATAATTTCACATAGCCACTGTCCTTGTGTATCACTGACTCCTATAGCAACTAGGCAGTGGATGACTGTGCATTTCATAGTTTTTCATTATAGTTCATGTTTTATCTGCTGTTGAAATTAACTTGTGTGGCTAATTCAGATGAATTTATAACTATTGACTTCTTAACTGTGGGTTTGAATCCCATGTTGTTATTTTATTGAATAATTAAATAATAACCATAACTATGTCTTTTGAAGATGTACCTATGTTTTAGTACATCTAGCTACATCATTTCACATAGCTACTGTCTTCATGTATAACTAATGCCTATAGTGCCTAGACTGCTGATGACTGCACATTTCATATCTTCCCTTATAGTCTCACTGTATCATCTATTGGACTGTAACAAGGTGGAAGACATACAAGTATATAACTTACTTACATCATTCTTCCTACACAAGTACACAGACACTTTTAATTAATGTACAAATTAATGTCCGTAACATTAACATATTTCATTACGTATGTGTTGATAGCTGTTATATCTTCACTATGAGAGGTATAAGAACTGTATGCATTTTCCATATTCTACAATTTATCACAGGGTTTCTAATAAACAGCTACAGTAGTGGATGTCTACAATGAAAGCTTAACACAATTTAGCTTGGTCTGTAAAACAACTGACCAGTATGTCTACATTTTGACATGTTGTGGGTTCAAAACCACATAGGAAAATATTACCTTGGTTAACTTCATCCATAACACATTTTCAAGAATCATATTGCAATAGTTTATATTACACTTTATCTTGTGCATGGCAATGACACACTGGCCTTGGCTTTCTAGGAATAATGCCATAATCCATAATGGTTTAACAAGATCAGTTGCTGAACGACAGTGTTTAAAGAGCAGCACCTGCTTGTTTATGAGTAGCACTTGCTGAGTGCTAGCTCAGCTTGTAAGTACTTTTGTGTGCTGTGAGTTCAAGCCTTGAAAGGGGACACATATATCTTAAACTGTTATACTGATGTCATATACCCAAAGCATTCATTTTGCAAAGCATTTTCACTTATTGCTATAAATTTATGATTTGAAAGTTGTTGCAAATAACTCAGTTATTCATCAAATTACTACTGATATATCTGTTATCCGTAACATTCCTTTAACATCAGCTATTTAACAGCAATAAGGAGGCAGAATCAAAATGTACCAACAAGGTAAAAGTTGAAGTACACAAATGCAGTACACTGAAGTAGAACCAAAGAACTTCGACAACCACAGCTTGAAGGAAAAGTTAAAAGTTTAATTCCAAAAGGTAGTAAGTGCTTACCACCTTTTGGACTTATACTTTTAACTTTGTTCAAGTCGTGGTTGCTGAAGTTCTTCAGGTCTACTTCAGTATTTAAAAGTGGTGGCAATACATCTTGATAAACCCTGTTATATATCTGAGGAATTTATTAGATTAATATTGTATTCTGTTTACAATGCTGTGAATCACTGCTTTGTCATGAAAGCCTGAGGTCAGTTGTACAACAGACTCCAACTGTAATTTTGAGGGACTGTGATGGGCCCACTAACAGTTGCAGTGAAGGGCAGGGAAAATATATGTCTTTAACTAGTGATGTGCAATTTTAAGAAATGATGGCCCTCACACATACCTTTTTGTGTCCATAGTGTACAACAACATGTATGGTTCTGTTTACACAAGCTGGATTTTACAACACTGTATGTGGAATGGATTACCTCAATTATTGTTAATTTCTCTGAACACAGTGCTGATATGAATGTAATTTGAAAACAGTTTAGCTACATGAGCAGCACATATTCATAGTTTGCAATCCTAAGGCTAAGATTATTCTTAGTATACCACCCCCCTGAAAAACATGCTTCTCATACAGTTAAGATGTGTTAGGTAGACAGATAGCTTTTAAGTTTGGATGTAGGTTGTCTCCAGGTTTGAATCTCATGTTCTCTAGTCTGTGTTCAAAGCTGTTAATACCTGGATGTTACAATATCATCTAAGTATTGTGCTAAACTAAGGTGCTTCAGAATAACAGTCTGCAAAATGTGTTGTGAAATATTTAGCCCTGTTAATTAATTAATTAATTGTAAATATTTTCTTTTTTGTTTCAGAAGAAGAGGGCCACAGTTGAAACAGAGCGATGTGCATTGAGCGGATGCACAGGCTTGAGGAGCAGCTGAAGGAGAAGGTATGTTGAATATTTCATGCATATTGTGAAATGAGATGCATATTTTACTGCTTTCATGTGTATAAGTTTCAAAAATTATGTTTATTGATTAGAATACAAGAATTCCCATCATGCATCGGTAGCTGTCATTACAAATGTATATAAAACTTATAGTGTGGATGAATTTTGTATTTTTGATCCATTTTGTCAGCACACATATTTTAGAAATACAGCCACAACATAAAGAACAGTTTATTGTGTGTATCTGCAACACAGAACAAAAGGTGAATGGTTTACATAAAAGTGCTGTTACTGTTACTTATGATTCATAGTTTCGCACACTTTTATGTTTGTCTGTGTTTTCTGATGTTTGATCTGTTGTGCATAGCCTGCCTTTTCATAGAGTGGAATGGATATCTGTAGTGACAATGGTTGGCACAGTTGTTTGCAGACTGTGTGGCATGTGTTTGGTTCAACTTTGGTATTGCACTTATCTCACACGTGTGTGTTTGTAAAAACACAGCTGTAGCCTAGGTTGACTGACACTTGAACAGGTACTCATCTGATAGTGGCAGGTGATAATCAGCAATCATGTTCCAAAATACTTGATTTTTAAGCCTTCTGATTCCTGATAGTTTTGGAAGAGAATGCATACAGTTGCACGCATGCAATACTACTATTCACAGATATATTACATTCTGATATGTGTACAGTTGTTTAGACTGAACATATCACATTGTTTTTAGTGTTGTACTCATCATATTGAAAGATGTTCAGCTAAATAACATACTGCCTGTCTTAGAACTTTGTTAAATGTTCTGCCTTTTGTCACAATAGTCTTCATAGTCTTCTATAGCTTTCTCATCATTTATGCAATGGCATGTTATATCTGTTTATATACTTCATTGAATTCAGGCAGCAAAATATATTTGTAGACCATTTATACATGTTTAAAATGTTAATGACATGTGTGTATGTGTGTGTGTGTGTGTGTGTCTGTGTGTGTGTGTGTGTGTGTGTGTGTGTGTATGTGTGTGTGTGTGTGTGTGTCTGTGTGTGTGTGTGTCTAAGCATATAGAATTGACCAGGAATGAATACTGTTGTCCTTTTTATGAGTAGGACATATTGGGCCATAGGTAACTCTGTCCATAATGGCTGTGTCTCAGACCCTTTGTAAATTGTCATCATAACAATATTGTGTTGTGGTCTGTTTTTTCATGGGATTGTTCTGCATGACAGATATTGTTTTCTTTTCTGTTTTGCAATTAATTTTTACAGAGCACGGTACCCAAGGGCATTCACCAATCCAAAGACAATGATGTGCACATATAAGGCTGCTGCCTGAATCATCCAAGGAAGATGATGATGATGATGAGAAGGAGGAGCCTGGACCTGCCCCTACTCGAGCCATCCTGCCTGCACCCCACAGGAGACATCCCTATGGCCATGACAGAGAAAATTTTCTGGAGGGAGATCAGGGAGGTCATTACTGATGTGTTCCAAACACATGTGAGGGACATGATGGGGATCTTTTAATGAGATGTCATGGGGTATGTGGTATTCATTCAGAATGACAGCTTGTGAGATCATTCAGGAATCTTACATCAAAAATACGGCTCATGTGTTGGAAGAAGTTAAGAAAATCCAATGGAACCCTCACCTGTATTTTGCCTGTGTGGATGTAAACTCATTATACACTAATATCAATATCAGAATGGGTCTAGTTATGAGAATGTTGGGAGAAGGACCCAAAACTACATACATTTGTCAACTTTTAGAGTTTGCTTTGACGCATAGTTATTTTGTTTTTGAGGGGAAATTTTTATTTACAATTGGAAGGGGCAGCAATGGGGGCTGCTTTTGCCCCCTCATATGCAATCATGTTTATGTCATATTTTGAAAATATGTTTATTTATGGAACTGATTTTTTCAAAAATAAGGTTGTTATGTTTAAAAGATTTATAGATGATTTGATTTTTGTATGCAGTGGAAATGTTGGTGAATTTGATCAGTTTATGGATTTGTTAGGCCATAATACATATGGTTTACAGTTCACCTATAGAGCAAATAGAAAATGTATGCAATTCCTGGATGTTGAATTTTATGTTGATATGAATGACTTGTTGCAGTACAAACCTTTCCATAAGGAAACTGCAGCGGACAATTTTCTGGAAGCAGGTAGTGCTCATCCTGATCATTTGATCAAGTCACTACCGTTTGGGGAATTTAAAAGAATACAAACTAATACCTCTGATGCAAAGATTTTAGAGAGGGAGTTTGCAATGGTCAAGGATAGCTTGTTAAAACATGGTTACAAAATGGAATGTATTAATGAGGCACTAGAAAAATTGGGAAGTAAAAGGGGATTCGAGAGATTAAATGGAAAGTCAGTTCAAGGCAGGAAAGCTATTGATAATAACAATTTGCATGACTTGAAAGCTGAACCTCTGCTTTTTGTTAGTAAATTTTCCCCTTTTTCTGGGGCACTCAGAAGGTTAGTCAATGATCTTTGGCCCATTATTTGTGGTGATGAAGTACTAGTTAATTTGTTCCCTGAGAAGGCTGTTTCTTCATATGGAAGGTTTAATAATTTGAGAGAACTATTAAGGATGAGAAAAAAAACTGAGGTACTAGAAAGGAAGGGTGGATTTCCATGTGGGGGTTGCAAGGTGTGTGGAAAAATAAAAAAATGTGGATGGATGGACTATCAATGGGAAAAAGTTCTTTGTAAAAAATGAGTTTAATTGTAATTCATGTGGTGTGGTCTACATCATTGGATGTGGATGCACACCATGTAAATGGTATGTGGGACAGACAAAGAGAAAGGTTAAACTCAGAATCTTAGAACATCTAGGAGATGTTAGAAATAAGAGACTGGATAGTCCAGTGGCACAGCACATTTGCAGTGCACATGGAGGTCACTTAGATAGTTTTTTCTTTAGTGTACTGGCAAAGCCACATTTTGAACAAAATTTGGGGGACGATAAATTTAAAAGGAAATTAGTTCAGTTGGAATCTAAATTAATAGTTTATTTTGGCACTTTGTTCCCAAAAGGTTTAAATCTAGAAATAGAGTAGGGTATTTAGCATTTATTACTTATTTGTCATTTACAATATGATTAGGATTTCATTGCACAATATTTCACATATAGATCAATGAAATATTATTTTAAGGTGAAGTAGTACAGTATATCTATTAATACAAACATGTTTACAAAAGAAAATATTCATGTTATTATTTAGTATAATAAGGCCTAGGGAGGTTGCAATTCATATATTTTCTTATGGTCAGTGTATATCTTTACTAGTATTTAATATAAATAAATTATTTAATATAAATAAATTGATGAAATTATTTAATAAATAAACTTACTATAGGAATTTTGATAAGGCACTGTATAAAATGTATGTATAGTTCACTTTGCTATTTTGTAATGATGAAGTGTGGAGTGTACACTAGGTGGGGGGGCACATCTCTGTTTTGTAATGAAGTGTATTTAAGCAAAGTTAATTAATGTTTTCTAATTGATTAATTAATTTATTGGTGGAATTGAGTGTGGTGTTGGACTATAAAAAGCTGCCTGATTTATATGCATTCATTCCATTGAAGGCTGGTGGGGCCGAGGTACCAGAATGTGTTAATAAAGAAAACTTGGCAGCTACAGCAGTGCTCTATGTGTTTTTTGAAGAGATCATTCAGGAGTCTGATCCACATCAGCCTGGTCCCTCCAGTTGGTAGGTATTGTCTATGTGGTCCACTTGTGTTCTGCTGTCAAAATGGCAATTAACATGTAATTGATTGGACTGTATATGCACTGCTGTGCATGCATACCATGTATCTGTCATCTTTATCTGTTATTATTGTGTGACATTTACTGTGGTTTCAATGTGTGCATGACACACATTAAGACATTGCACTGTCCACACACATTCAGCTGTCCATACATTGTGTCAGTTAACCTATTGATAGAGCTGTAACAGGCAGCCTGTAAACATTTGTCTTACTTTGATAACAAGCAACATATGTTGTCCACAGCCCAGCACTAATAGTGTCATATGCCTTGGATGTCTGTTTTGGTGTATCAGGTATGTGCAACATAAAGACATGTCATTCCACTTGGTTTTAGATGACAGTTGTCATGATGTCCCAGTCTCATGATGTGGTTTTGTGTCATGGTTTGGCAATACTGATGTCATGTGGGGTCATATACAGGTATATCCTGTGTATGTGCAGTCCTCCTTATCTGACTGCATCAAAGAGCAAGGTAACATTAATCTGTATACAATGTAAGAGATTACATATTATTTCACAGAAAATTACAACATGTTTGTTGTATGTAGCATTTCCACACCTGTGATGTAGTGACATTGGTGTGCACATTTCATTAATAGTTGTATACATAATGATTGTACATATGTGTGCACATAGTTAGATACATATGACATAATTGCACATTACTGTGTATGTGTGTTTAATACTTGTCCCATTTTGTGGACATCAGCAGTCCGCCTGTCCATTTTACATACATTTTCCATTTGTTTAAATGGATGCCTGTGTCTCTTCTACATCACCCTGTGTGCTTTGCATGTGCATTTGCATTGTGTCAACTTACCGTGTCCTGTTTTACCATGATGTGGTCCTAGGTTGTCCACCTCCCTACCACTTTAATGCATTCATAGTGTTTTTTGCAGGTATGTTTGCCTTTGTCAAAACTACTCTCCATTGCCAGTTATTAATTTGAGATGGTGAACATGTGCCAAATGTGTGGACATTTTACAATGTGGCCTGTGCACACACTGCTGGCTAATGCATGTAATACATTCTTGTTCTCATTCTACTTGTGTGTTGCTCACTGTAGTTTTTACGCATTCATGTGCACGACCTGCTATATTCAATATTCTGTCATGTTAGATTTTTTAATATACTATTACATGTCATTGGTGTATGTATGTGTATTGTCCTTGATTTCATGTACATTCCATTAATGCCAATGACATACATGCATATGCATGTACACCTGTGACCTGTGTGTTGCCTTTGACATGGCATATGTGTCTAACATGCACACATTTGGTTGTGTACATCTACTCGTGTATGTAGCAGCCTTGGCTGATATTCTGCAGTACTTCTGTTTGGCACGGTGCTTGGTTATTTGCCTTTCATGTGCATAGTAATAGGTTTGTTTCTATCCTTTGGAGATATGTACCATTGCTTGACCTGCATTTGCTCATCTGTGATGTGGCTTGGCCAACACCTGCATTGCTGATGGACTAATTTTATATATGTATATTTATCCAGTGTGTATTGTGATCTTACTTTATTACCCTGGAACACACATGTACCATGTACCATTGGTCATACACATCCTGGTATGACTGTCACACATTATGCAACATGTGCTAACATGATAATGCATAGGTAGATTTTTTTCTAGATTTCACCATGGCTTGTATGCATCTTCACATTGTTTGTCAACTTTCCATTGCCTGTGTTGTGCAGCGTGCAGTCTGTGTAACTCATCTGTCTATACTGTTTTTTACAGCCTTTGTCTGTCTTGTGTTGTGCTATTTGTTCTATGGGTATACCTGCTGTGCTTACTTTCACCTCCTTTCTCCCTGTGTTTACCTTTCCTTCTATTCTGTAAAAAGAAATAAAAAAGGGCATTTCCAACAAAAAAAATATTGCCCATGCCCCTCTGACTTTCCCTCAATGTTCCTATTCCAGCATTCCTCTTGTTTGCTCCCCTTCTTTACCCATAGTCCACATTTTTTCTTCTATCTCGTCCTTTCCTTAGGTGTGTGCATTATTTACATTCCCCACACAGATGCCAAACCCATTGTAAGCAACTGTTAGCTATGGGAAGTGGCCATGAAATCCCTTCGCCTTTAATTTTTTTAGGAAATTTATGGTTTGTCAATTTTTTTATGATAAATGTATTATATAGATATCCATAGTTGTCTCTGATTTTAATGTAATGAGTGATGTGACTATATATGTATTACAAATAGCCTTGCAGCTTTGGAGCATGTATTATATGATATTGGATGGCATATGGACATATTTGTGATTGTCAAATACATGTCTATGTATACTCCTGCAAATTTCTGTTACGATTGCCATACTGATTAGATTGGCATTTTTTGGGGGTCATCACTACGGAGGCAGTAACATTACGAAGTTGTCCATAAAATTATGTTGCAAATTTTGTTATTTTTCTCAACAACTATCGGGATTCTTGATTTTGATATCTTTCCAATTGTCTGGAAATGTGCAATGTTATTGGACAACTATTTCTTATACTTAGGATTACTTGTGTATTTGTATAGTGTACCTTTGGAACTACAGTATTATGTTGTGCACTGAGATATTCTGAGTTTCTTGTCATATATTAGCATATTACAATGTTATCTGCAAGTTTCTTGCTGAGATCTGTGTAATATGCCTGATTCCGCGAGCTTTACTGAATCCAGCCCACAATGTTAAATGATAGTACATCACTTTCACTAACATGTTAAATATTTTTTACCTTAAACCTCATTTTTAAAAACATGCTTTTTCAAATGAATTCCCCTTTTCTTTCCTTCCACTTTCATTGTTTTAATCATTACTCATGTATTAGATTTTACTCATGACCCACAAAAATATATTTGTTGATAATACTGTAGTCTTTAGTAAAATTCTGTATATGTTTTACTGAGTTCTAGTAGCACTCATTCTGTTAAATTACTTAAAGTAATAGTAATTTTTCTTCCATGCTTTATGAACCTTTTATACATGTATTATAATTAGATCTTTTCTCCCCAGGGCTCTGCTGAAAAGGTTCAACTTAGACCAAGATGGGCAATCACAGTAAAAAATGCTAATAAAGTAAACATGACAACCACAAAGCATTCTATAGCTATGTCAAGAATCTCAGTGGAAACACCCAGACCTGCTCTGAGTTACAGCACAAAGGCACGAAAATTACACAACCAACTGATATTGCCAACATCCTGGCAGATAGGTTCAGTGCTAACTTTACCCCCCTCTCACTCCCTAAAGGGCCCACATCTATACAGGAAGAATGCAGAGTCCCTATAATCACAACTACGCAGTTAAAAGCTGCACTCTCTAAAGCCAAAAACACAGCTTCCATGGGACCGGACAACACCCCAGGCTGCGTTTTACACGAACTTAAGAACGAACATTTAAGCACCATGTTCAATAATAGCCTCACATCAGGCTTTGTGCCCCCTGAATGGCGCACAGCAGCAGTTATCCCACTCCACAAAGGGGGAGCCACCACTGATCCCGGGAACTATCAACCTATTAGCCTGACGAGCCTGGTCTGCAAGGCCATGGAACGTATCATCATGGAACTCATTAACAAAGACATTGGTAACCTCCAAACTCTGGATCCCACCCACTTCGGGTTTGTGAAAAGCAGATCATGCCTCCTGAACCTGATCGACTTCTTTGAGGCAGTCACCAAAGCCGTGGATGAGGGTAAAGTGGCTCACACAGCCTATCTTGACCTTGCCGAGGCTTTTGACACCATCCCCCATTCTGGAATTATAGCTGAACTCACTAAACTAGGTATAAGTCCCTACGTCACAAGATGGGTTGCCAACTGGCTCACTGACAGAACCCACACTGTAAAAGTTTCAGACTCCAAATCTGACCTCAAAGCAGTGACAAGTAGAGTGCCACAGGGTTCCGTCCTGGGACCTCTCCTGTTTGGTATCTACTTCTCTGAAGTACAGGCGAACACAGAAGGCCTCTGGCTAATGCAGTTCGCAGATGACTGCAAACTATGAGCCATAGTCAAGTCCCCAAATGATGCGGACATCCTACAGAAGGGTCTCACTGAGACAGATGCCTGGTGTCAGAGCCATGGTCTCAAGCTCAATGCCAAAAGGTGCAGTGTCATCCCCTTTGGTAAAAACTCTGTACCCATGAACTACCACATAAGCAGCAATCTACTTAACACCGAATGCGTGATAAGAGGCCTTGGGACCCAGGTGGACAATAGTCTCTCCTTTGATAGTCACATTGCCACAGTAGTCAGGAAGTCCTTCTATGTGGTACACCTCATCATAAAAGGGTTCTCATCCAGGAAAAAAAAGGTCATTGTTTCCCTCTACTCATCACTCATTAGACCCATTATAGAGTACAATGCCCCTTTTGGAATGTACATCACAAGACATCTGCAGTAGCTGGAAAGGCCATAGAAGTACCTCACAAAGGGGATTACTGGCCTCAAACAAATGCCCTACACTGACCGCCTCAAAAAAACTCCAGCTTTGCTCTGTAGCATATCGCCTACTCTGAGGTGATCTCTGCCTAACATATAAAGCTATGTCAAACCCAAAGCTGTTGGACATGCTACACCTAAAGAAATCCCAATCCCTCTGAGCTACATGCTCTAGGGACCTAAACCTTGTCACCACAATAAACAGGACATGCTGGAGGGATAGATTCCTGACCCAGAGACTCCTATACTCTGGAACAAGCTACCATCTATGTCAAGCAAAGTTCTTCATTAGCACTCTTCAAGAAAAATCTTGATGAGTTTATGGGAAATAGGAAATACACTCTGGCGATCACTTCTGTGCCTCTGCTCGTCAGTGGCACAGGAAAATAATTTTCTTGGGTGGCGTAAGCTATGGAACCTTGCTGGCTAGGCTTACATAGGTCCTTGGGCCGATAGCCTAGTACCTACTTATGAACCTATGAACCTATGTGGAAGCAGAAGCCTTTGGTCTGGAAGAGGAGGTGCTGCATTCTTCTCCTTTTCCTTTGGAAAGTCCCAGGATGACCAGTGGAGATAATGTGGCAAATTCAGAATGATAGCTGTGTATTTAAAAGGTATTACTTGGTATGGGTCCTATTCAGCTTTCCTTGGGGGTGAAAGGTGTGATATAATTATACTGCATAATAAAGAACTGTTGTCTTTTCTGAAAATTTCTAAGAAAATTTTCTTAGGCTAATCAATCTCAAATGAATTTCAGCTCAAGAAGTCTGATCCTGTTTTTCTCGTAAAACAGTATATCAAAGTTCGTGTGGCTATTGTAGCCAAACTGGGCCTTTGTTCTTTTTGTCTAGAAATGTGGTACATTAAGCAAGTCCATGGTGGCAGTTCCATTTGATATTATTTTGCTGAATTTCTACTGCATATGTACCTTTGGCTGCCCTAAGGTTAATACAACATGCAAAATGAGTATTTTATGGCAGAAATGTGCCACATTATGCTTTGGCTAAAGAGGTCCTGGTCTGCATTTACAGGCAACATCACAGGTTTGGATGAGGGTTATATTATTCTACAATGGTTATTATCTAGAGTTATGTGAAGAAATTCCCTGTTTTTCCAGTGGTCAGTACAAAAAACTTACAAAGGCCATTTCAGCTGTATCAAATGTTTTCAACTGTTGCTAAGGAATAAGACTAAGTTAATTTAGGTAACTGATGAGTCAGCTCTAGAGTACGTGTTTGCTTTTCTGTGCCTCACCGAGCTTCAGCACAAAAAGAACCTAAGGCAAGTAAATAGAAAAGCCTTTATCTCTCCTCTGCAACCAGCAAATTCAGTTCCCTTATTATTTATTTGTTCCTCCTGAATCATTGCATCTTATAACACCAGGAAAAGGAGTCAAGAACCAGGGACTGAAACTATTACTAAGACCCCCTGATATTCCCCTCACACTTGCCAGAAAACATGGTGCATTCTCTACTATGCTGGACACAGTGTGACTTCATGTTTATGCACACACACACCCACACACACACACACACACACACACACACACATACACACACACACACACACACACACACACACACACACACACACACACACACATGCACACACACACACACACACACACATACACACACACACGCACACACACACGCACACACACATGCACACACATGCACACACACGCACACTCCCTGGCAGGCTCCCACTTCTCGAATCCCAAGCTACAAGAGCTGCAGTACTTCATGTTTCCTCCCAGATGGTACTCTTGCAATGAGTCCCTGCCATCACCCTTCTCCTGTGATGGACAGGCGGATGTCGGCTACTCTACCCGTTCCTCCCCAGGTGGCTTCTACAGTACCCAATCTACTAATCTAATCTGGATCATATGTCGAGTACTCAGGCTGAGTTCTATGCCATGAAACTGGCTGTGCCTTATGTTTACTAAAAATTGGACCCAGTCTTCCTTGATCCCCTTTACAACAAATCTGGACTAGTTTATCAAACAGTGCACAAGTAAATTTCAGACAGAATTTACCTGCTGTCACACTGAAAGCACAACACAACAGATAATGAGCAAGCATGTTTTCCTGCTTAGCTGGTTTAAGCTTTCAGTCTACAAGTGAATCTGGTCACTTCAGTAAGTCATAACTTTGCATGTGTGATGTAAAATGTGATCACATCATGTTATTTACATTTGGTTATGTGAATGTAACTGTCATTGGGGTGAAAAGGAACAGATGCCAAGTGGGTGGTTTAACAAAACCATATGTGCCTAACTTTTGGCTTAAGAGGTTTTAAATGTAACAGTATATGTTTTGTATGGTTATTTAGATGTAATGTTTGTCTGTGGAGCAGTGTACTGTACAGAATAAAGGCTATTAGCTTCTAATAAACCTCATCCTGTAATCATGCGTTCGATTTATGCTGCCTCTGTTTACTTGTTATCGAAATTTAAAGAAGTTATTTAGACAGCAGTTTTGGTCACCTCTGAAAATGATTTACCTATTGAATAAGCAAGTAAAATATAAACAAATAAAATAAAAGTGCACCCGGCCTTTGTATTGCACAAGAGAGCAAATAATTTGGATCACTTTTGTTGACAACAGACTGCATTTAAAGGCCATATTGCAAATCTGCTTGTTAGTCCTACTGCTCAGTTATATTGTTTTGTCCATATTATAGTTATTGGGCCAGATTCAGGAAGGCTTACACGGAGTTTAAGAGTAGTGTAAGCCTCCGTGTAAGCCTCCCAATCCAGGAACAGCCCAAACCTCCGTGTAAGAGACAGCTAACACGTCTCTTACACGGACTGGGCATGGAAATGCTCAATACCTCATTTGCAGCTCAAAGATATGCAAATGAGGTATTTGAGCAATCCAAGAAACCCAAACCAGTCCGTGTAACGGACGTGTTAGCTGCAGAAATGTACTCAGCTGACAACTGAGTACATTTCTGCAAAATTGAAAACGGAGCTATGTCAGCTCCAAATAAAGGGTGCATATGTTTCATTTAGCATGCCAATGGCCAAATATGTGGCCATTGGCATGAAAAAGTGTTGCAAAAATATTTTAAATAACTTTTTTTTTTCGTGGGATTATGATGTTTAACTGCAGCGCACACCCGTGCAAACGGGGTGCGCTGCCTAAAACTGAAAACCGAAGCTTATAAGCCCACAATTGTGGGATTTATGTATGACATGGAATGTCAATGGAGGGACTAGCAGACCAAAAACAATATGGCCTCCGTGTAGTGGTTGTCAAGGGGGGGAAGCTCCGTGTAAGATATGTAACTAAGCATTACTAGGCAATCCTATGTAAATGAGGGTTACAATACTGAATCACACTGCCACATAGGTAATGAGCACTTTCTGAGTAGTGTAAGAGTTACAGAAGGGGGAGGAACAGAGTAAGAGGTAGCTGACATCACGGGGGGGAATGATAGAAATAAATGTATCAGATTGGAGGGCAATGTAAGGTGACAGATGACAGACAGACATCAGGGAGAGAGGTGTGTCCCAACAGAACACTAGAAAAGTCAAGAAACAGAGGGTGCACACTATCCCTACACTCCAACTTTCTTGATATACGTGCATGCGCGTGTGTGCGCGTGTAAGGCAGGTTCAACATGTGGGAGCGTGTTGCAAACCGTTTACAATGGTTTGCGCGGGCGTGCACATGTATAAGGCTGTGTGCGTGCATTTTAACATGAATCAGCCAAGTTCACACCGTGTAAGGATGTGTGCGCGCGTTTAACACCGTGTAAGGATGTGTGCGCGTTTAAGTAACTGTGAGCATGCTTAAGCTGGTGTGCACATTGCTCCCCCTGAGGAAACAGAGAGGAAACAGGAAACAACCAAAATACAGGGAAACTGCCAGAGGATACTGCTGGAGTTAATTGCTGGAAACAATTGGAAGCAGGCAATTACACAGGCAGACTAGAAGCCCAACCCAGCACTTAAAACACTGCAAAGAGCAGTGCAGGCTGTTTCTCAGAAGAGATACTGCAAGAAAGTAAGCTATCAGAATTGAAAACTGAAAAAAGCTGAACTCAGAGCAGAAATACTAGGGGCTGCCATAGCTGTTATAATCAGGCATAGGCGAATTGCTGAGGGTGGTGACAATGCAGATGCTGACAGACAACCCAGAGTGAGGAGAAGGAGAAGAGTATACAGGCCCAGGGTCACCTACCATGGGTTACATGAGCTGGAGATAGTGGAGCACTACAGAGTGGACAGAGACCTTCTGCAGCAAATTGTTGAGCTGTGCAGGCCACGCCTCACACACAGAACCAACAGAGGGGAACCCATCCCAGTGGAAACCAAGGTATGTGTTGGCCTAAGAATACTAGCAACAGGTACCTTCCAGAGACAAACTGGTGATATGATGGGGATATCACAGGCATCAGCCTCCAGGGTACTGCTCCAGTTCCTGGATGCCATGTCAGCACATGTCCGTGATCATGTATATTTCCCCAATGCCCGTGAGGTTGTGGCCAGCAATATGCGTCTCTTCCAGCAAATAGCGGGATACCCTGAGGTATTGGGTGCAATAGACTGCACGCACATACACATCAAAGCACCAGCCAGTGAGCGGGGTAGAGCCTACATGAACCGCAAGGGCTTCCCCTCCATCAACTGCCAGGTCATGTGTGATGCCCAGGGCATAATAATGAATGTGTGTGCTGGCTGCCCTGGGAGCTACCATGATTCCCACATCTGGCATCTGACGCAGCTGTACCAATCATTTGCCAGTGGGGACTTCCCACACAGACACCTAGTGGGGGATGCAGGTTATGCACTTGAGCCGTGGCTGATGACACCCATCAGAAATGCACACACACCTGAACAGGAATGCCATAATGAGGCACACGCACAAACACGTAATGTCATAGAGCATGTGTTTGGGCTGCTCAAGTCACGGTTCCAGTGTCTGGACACATCTGGTGGAGCCTTGCAGTACACACCAACTACATGTACCCAAATGATCATGATAATATGATCCTGATGAAACAGCTGCAGCAGGATCAGCATAGGGCTGGGCCAAACATACCCCCACCATTGCCAAGGCCACCACAGGCAGAGGGTGACTCGGAGGAGGAACAACCTGACCTTGCCCCAGTAGGCAGAAGGAGGCGTGCCCAGTATGCCCTGGCCTTGGCAAAGAGGCAACGCATAGCACATACACTTGGTCAGTAGGAACACTGGGACTGATACCCGCTCTGACTCACTCATATAGTAACAGGGATGCCTAACATGACACAACCTGCTTCCAAACATGTACAGGAAGTGTAGTATGTGCATCTGACAGAGGCAGCCCTGCAGCACCACCTGAGGCATGAATGCCATGTGTCAAGTAATGTAACACCATGTACCATATGCACACCTGAGGACCCTGACTAACATCCACCCTCACCAATCACAAACCACAAAACACAAACCCACATTCATAGGTACCACAAGGGATAGGAACCTAGATGTAATGCTACCCAATGCCAGAAGTATAAACAGCAAGATGCATGCAGTGTAAACGACACAGTATAGAGGATGTAGATATCAGTGCTGTAATAGACAACTGGGTCAAAGCCCACACCAGCACCCTAACACTACCAGGTCACACCTCATACAGGGATGTACATGTGCAAAACATGGAACAAGCTACAAAACGAGGGTGACTAGCAATAAATGTCATGGATAACCACACCCCCATGTTGGTACCACAACAAGAAGGAACATGGATTAGCCATGGTCAAATACCAATTGCTAAAACTGCCTACTACTAAATAGCTTGCTGCAGACCACTGTCCTAATAGCAGGAACTGCACCAGGCCTATGTTCATAGGTTCATAGGTTCATACTAGGCTATCTGCCCTAGGGCATATATAAGCCTAGCCCAGAGTTTTGTGGCTTCCGCCACCCCTTCAGTTCTAAGGATAATATGCCCATTATTTTGCTGTGCCTCTGTCAAGCAGTGACACTGATGTTATCCCTGGGGTATACCTGCGATCTCCCATCCATTGGTCATGATTTCTCTCGAACAAAGCCAGTGAGGTGCCCAGCCTCACATGTACCAGGATGATGTTCCACAGCATAGGGAGTCTCTGGGTGATGAATCTGCCCCTCCAGCACGCCCAATTAATAGCCGTGTTGAGGTTTAAGTCTCTTGCCCTTGTAGCTCTGATGGATTTAGAGGTTTGGAGGTGAAGCATGTTCATTAATTCCGGGTTGGACATGGCCTAGTATGTCAGGCACAGGCCACCTCTGAGCAGACGGTAGGTGACTGAATAGAGCTGGGGTTCCTTCAGTCGGGCAGCATAAGACATACATTTGAGACCTTTTATCCTTCTGGTGAGGAATGTTTGGGGCCTGTCCAATTGCTGCAGGTGTCGGGTCAGATACATTCCGAATGGGGCATTGTACTCAATCATTGGTCTGATGAGTGATGAGTACAGGGGAACAATGACCTCCCTTGATCTAGATGTGAATCCCTGCATGATCAGGTGGGCAATGTAGAAGGTCTTCCTAACTACTTTGGCAACGTGAGTGTCAAACGAAAGGTTACTGTCAACCTAGGTGCCCAGATCCCTGATAACCTCTCCTGTGCTTAGAGGAGTAACACCTATATGGGAACTAGGGGTAACCTTTTTCTTCCCGAAGGGTATGACTATGCATTGTTTAGCGTTTAATTGTAGGCCATGGCTCTGGCACCAGTTATCCGTTTCTATGAGACCCGTCTGAAGGACATCTGCGTCAGATGGGTTTTCAACTATGGTTCCCAGTTAGCAGTCATCTGCAAACTTTGTCAGCCATAATCCTCCTGTGTTTGCTTGCACTACTGAAAAGTAGATGCCGAACAAAAGTGGGCCCAGGACTGAGCCCTGTTGGACACCACTTGTGACAGGCTTGGAGTGTGACATGGCGCCAGCAACCTTGACCCTGTGGGTTCTGTCACTTACCAGTTTGTAACCCATCTTGTGACGTATGGGTCTACATTTAAGCTGGTGAGTTTGTCAATGATACCCGAGTGGGGTATTGTATCGAAAGCCTTTGCCAGGTCAAGGTAGGCTGTGTGGACTGCCTTGCCCTTGTCAATGGCCTTGGTGACTGTTCTGAAAAAGATAACCAAGTTTAAAAGGCATGATCGCCATTGACAAAGCCAAACTGGGTTGGATCCAAAGTCTGCAAGTCCCCTATGTCTTCATTTATGAGTTCCATTATGATCCTCTCCATAGCGTTGCAGACCAGGCTGGTCAAGCTGATGGGACAGTAGTGTCCGGGGTCGGTGGAGGCACCTCCTTTGTGAAGTGGGACCACCGTTGCCGTACGCCACTCCTTGGGTATGTATCCTGAGGTGAAGCTAAGATTAAACAGCTGCCCTAACTGCGGGTTTAATTCCTCATTGAGTTCGGGAGCACACAACCGGGGACACCATCTGGTCCCATGGATGCTGTGTTTCTCGCCTTGGATAGAGCAGTTCTCACCTGAGCATTTGAGATGTTTGGGGGGCTACAATCCCCTGGTATAGATATCCCTCCCTTTGGGGGGGAGGGGGGGAGAAATCTGCACTGAACCTGTCAGCCAGTATGTTGGCAATGTCTGTAGGTTCAGTGATTTTTACATCATTATGAACTAATTCTGAGCATATCTGGGAGTCACCTCCCAGGTTTCCAACATAGCTAAAAAAGGCCTCATGATTGTCTTCTGAGTCCCTAGTGAGTTTTCTCTCAAAATGTGCCCTGGATGATTTTATGGGAGATCTCAGTTCTTTACTTATAATGAGCAGGGGTGTCTTCCCTTCTACGGATTTTGCTCTATCTTGTAGTAGCTCCTTCCTTCTGATGTAGAGCTTGTTTATGGCTGGGGTCCACCAGACTGCATGCATGCCTTTGGTACAAAGAGTCTCTGTTTTGTGTGGGATTGCCTGATCCATGCAGTCCTGGAGGTGCTGGTAGAAGGCATTTGTAAGTGATTCAGTGGCTTGGGTAATGGTTTCCGCTGGCTTGGGGGCCTTGAAAGAGACCACACCAGTCTTTAGAAGTGTGAAGTCAGCTTTTGAGAAGTTCTTCACGGTGGTCTTTTTTATCTGGGGTGGGGGCGGGATGTGGACTTCCAGTGAGATTAGTTTATGATCTGATCTCACCAATGATGGGTATACTTCTGGTCTTGAACATTGTGACCCCATGTACGTGATGATGTGATCTAGTATGTTGTCTCCTCTTGTGGGGATGGTGACTAGTTGTTCCATGGCATATGAGGTTATGAACTCTAGGAACCTTTGGGCTAGAGTGTTGGGGCTTGAGTAGTGATCCCAGTCTATATTTGGATAGTTGAAATCACCCAGTATGATGGTGTTTGAAGATACATTTATCCCCTCCAGTGTTTTCAGGAAAGCTGTGTGAGGTTCCTGAGTTTGAGAGGGTGGCCTGTAACCTGCTACAAACTGCCGAGCAGCCTTGCTTACAGTTAATTGCACCTGGATGGCCTCCGATGCATCGTGTGTTGCCACCAACCTTGAGGTGAGGGTGTCCTTGATGAATATGGACACCCACCCTCCTTCCCTGGTGTCGTCTGGATTTTGGGGCAGGAACGCATGATATGAGGTAACACCTGATACTGCTGGGGTGCTGTCAGGAGCCCTGAACCAGGTTACAGTCACAGCACAAACATCGATGTTCTCCATACTGAGAAGGGCTTCGAGTGCGTGCATCTTGAGGTTGAGACATCTGGCATTGAGCAGCATTACCCTTAGTTTATTTCCTTCTCTGTGTTCTAGGGTGGTAGGTTTAGAATCTGAGCCTTGCCTAAAAAAGGCACAATGGGGGTGGCAAGAGCCCTAGCCAAATTTCGGAAGCCCAGGGGTGACAGGTGCAAGCCGTCCCCTGCGAATCAGCGTGGCTTGTCCAGCATGTCATCCCAGGCAGATGGACATTGGATCCCCTTTGAATGACACCATAGATTAAGCCAATTATTACAGCTGGTCATCTTGTCTCTGTATTGTGGCATCATTCTTGGTGAAGGTAGGATACCGCTCAAGGTCAGGGTCATACCTGCCTGGGCTACATAATCAGAGAGCTCCTCTATGTCTCTGTTCATGTAGTCCAGGGAGGTACATCTCAGGTCGTTCACACCAGCATGGACAATGACTGAGTCATACTTGTACTTGCAGTTGAGTGACCTGAGTGCTTGCATTATGTGGTGGATTCCAGCGCCCAATAGGCAGCTTACTGTGACCTTCTCCTTACTTAATCTGGTGAGCGGGACGTCACTGTGTCTGACAATGGAGTCACCTATGACAGGTGTGTCTGGCATTGTGTTTGGCCTTAAGGGCTGTGAATGTTTGGCACACTGACTCTGTGGTCTATGTGTTGCATGTGCTGTGCCCTGTGGAGGCAGTTGTTTTGGTGTCTGCTTTGGTGGCCTCTGCTGTTATGGTAGACCTGTGATTAGAGGCTCCGAGTATGTCTTTGTGTGTTTATGTGTATGATTTGAAGTTGTGATAGTGCTATGTGAGACTGGGTTTGTAGTGTGTGTGGTCACCTTCTCCTCCTCTCTGGTCCTGCCAGTCCTATGTTGAGAGAGCTCAGCCTCCAGTTTGGCTATATAGTTGCATCTCTTGCATGCATTTGTGTTTGTGGGAGAAGGAGAGGGTTGTCTGTGTACATGAGTCAATTGTAACATTGCCTCAATATTCCCAGGTTCACCAGCTGAGCAGGAGAGGACACTAGCAACTGATCCCTTGACATGCTAGAAGGAATAGACAAAAACTGTTGGAAGACAGGAAGATATCAAGCCCCCCAAACCACATTATATTGCTTGACTGACAATACCTACACATACACCATAGTTTCATAGTTTCATAGTTTACTACTAGGCTATCTGCCCTAGTGCATTTATAAGCCTAGCCATAGTGATGTGGCTATTGCCACCCCTTATAGTGGTAATAAGTGTACAGAATAGATTCGAATATTGTGCCTCTCACTTAGTAGTGACACATTATGACCCCATACATAATTGAATACCTTGACTGTGCCTCTGTCTAGTAGTGACACAGGAGGACCCTGGGGTAAAACTACAATCCCACATCCAGTTGTCCAGACTTCTCTTGAAGAGAGTCAGTGAGGGACTCTGTCTAACATGAACTGGGATACTCTACTAGAGTGTGAGAAGCCTCTGAGTTATGACTCTGTCCCTCCAGCATGTCCTATACATGTATGTGCTGAGGTTGAAATCTTCAGCTCCCATGGTTCTGGTGGAGTTGGATTGCTTGTAGTGGAGCATGTCCACCACATCCTGATTGGACATGGTCTTGTATGTCAGGCATAGGTCACCTGTAAGTATGCGGTATGCCACTGAATAAAGCTGGATTTCCTTTAGTCTGGAAGCATATGACATGTGTTGTAGACCCCTGATCTCCTTGGTAAGGTACTTTTGGGGTCTCTCCAGCTGTTGCAAGTGCTGGGTGAGGTACATACCAAATGGGGCTTTGTATTCAATCATGGGACTGACAAGGGAGAAGTATAGTGGTACAATGACCTCCTGTGATCTGGATGGAAAACCCTTCATGATAAGGTGGGCAAGATAGAAAGTCTTTCTAACCACTTTGGCAACATGGGTGTCAAACGAGATGTCACTATCTACATGTGTCCCCAGGTGTCTGATTTGTATTCTGTGCTCAGTGGGTTGCTGTCTATGTATTGATTTGTGGGTACTTTGTTCCTCCCAAAGGGGATGACTACACATCAGTTGCAGTCAGTTTCAGGCCATGATTCCGGCACCAGCTATCTGTCTTTGTAATGGCATTCTGTAGGATGTGTGTGCCGGCTGATGTATTCACTTATGGTGCCTAGGTTGCAGTCAGCTGCAAACTTTGTCAGCCACAACCCTCCTATGTTTGCTTTCACATCTGAAAAGTAAATGCCAAATAAGAGGGGTCCCAGGACAGATCTTTGTGGGACACCAGTTGTGACTGGCTTTGAATCTGACAAGGCACCTGCAATGTCGACTTTATGGGTTCTGTTTCTTAGCCATTTTGCAAACTATCCTGTGACATATGATGTTATATTTCAGCTGTTGAGCTTGTCTATGATGCCTGAGTGGGGTATTGTGTCAAAGGCCCTAGCCAAGTGCAGGTAGGCTGTGTGGACCGCGTAGCCCTCATCAATGGCCCTACTGACAGTATCAAAATAGTCAACTAGGTGCAAAAGGCAGGATCTGCCCTGTACAAAGCTGAACTGGGTGGGATCAAGGGTCTGTAGGTCACCAATGTCTCTGTTTAAGAGCTCCATAATGACTCTTTCCATAGCTTTGCAGACAAGGCTGGTTAAGCTTGTGTGGTGGTAGTTCCCAGGGTCTGTGGAGGCATCTCCTTTGTGGAGTCGGACCACTGTTGCTGTACGCCAGTGTTCAGGTACATATCCTGTAGCAAGGCTAAGGTTATATAGCATTTGTCTATACGGGATTAGCTCCTTCTGGAGTTCACATAGCATGCAACTGGGGATACCATCAGGTCCCATTGATGCTGTGTTCTTGTCTTTGCTGAGTGCGGCTCTCACATGGACATCTGAGATGACAGTGAGGTTACATTCATCTGTGATAACTATCTTCTGTTGGGGGTGAGGGAGGGGGAAAATTGCACTGAACCTGTCTGCCAGAATGTTGCCAATATCTGTCAGGTCACTGAAATATATGTTGTTGTGTACCAACTCAGAGCATATTTGAGGGTTCCCACCCAGGTGTCTGACATAACTGAAGAAGGCAGTGTGGTTATCTTTATCGTCTTTGGTGTTTATGTCTCAAAGTTGACCTTGGATGTCTTTATGAGAGAATGTAGCTTTTTACTAGTGCTGCTCACAGCTGCCTTCCCTTTAGGAGATGTAGCTCTGTCTTGCATTAGTATCCTTCATCTGTTATACAGTTTGCTTATGGCTGGGGTCCACCAGACAGGCCACTTTCCCTTGGTGGAGAGGGTCATGTTTTTATTTGTGATTGCATGGTCCATGCTATCTCGGAGATGTCCGTAGAAAGTGTCTGTGAAGGAGTCACCATTGTGTGTTGTGGTTTCCACTGGCCCAGTGGGCTTAATGGATACCATCTCAGTCCAAAGAAGTGTGAAGTCAGCTTTTGAGGTGTTTGTCACTATACTCTTTGTATTATACTAGCACTGACACAAGTATAGACAATTTCCCAGATTCCATCAAACAGAATGGACATGCAAAATGTAACACTTCCACAAGAGGGGTAAGCATACTGGATGTGATAATCAGAAATATGTGTACTGGATGTCAAGATGAGAAGTGTATCCCTCACTGGTAAGACCAGACCATAGAGTACTCACACTGTAGTTACACATCACGACCCCAGTCTCTGGCCAGACTACCACAGTGAAACACATGTATAAAGCATAGCTTGCACCCCTACGAACCAATGTGGAATCCATGAAAAGCCCTGTGCAGGTCCAGAATATAGGACACACTGCAGAACATGTTATACAGGCGTACCATGAACACAGCCAAGACTGCTTTGAGTCTGCAATCACAAACAACAAGACACAATGCCATACACCCAGGCATCTGGCATGCTGGACACCATAAATTACTAAACCATTGAAGAGAATGAGGAAGCTACCACATGATAGATCAAACATGAAAAGTGAAGTAATCAGTGATCACTAGTATGGCAATAAAATGTGTCTACACATACAATCCACTAAGGCCAGGCAAAACAAGTATAATCTGTGAATCCAGTGGCAATGTGACACCTGTCCCAAGTACACACACAACAACAACTCACCCCAATAAATACAAATGTATGTGATAGACGCAACCAGGTAGCCAAACCGGGGCCTGAGCACCCCCTAAATCAGTACTGTCAAAAGTAGTCAGGAGGACAAGGTAACCACATACACCACAAACCCAGTCCCACATAGACCTACAACGACTATAAACCAAACACATAAACACAAAAACATTCCCAGAGGCCCTAATTACAAACACACAACACCAACACAAGCCTCCAAAGCAGACACCCAATAAAACAAACCCCAGACATAGCACATGTAACACATAGTACACAAAGCTGGTGTGCCAAACAGTCACAGGACAGAAGGAGAAACAACATGCCTGATACAGTTGTAATAGGTGACTCCATAGTGAGACATGCTGCTGTCCCAGGGATGGCTTGCACCTGTTACCCATGAGCATCTGGATATTGCCTAAGGCTTTTGCAAACTACAGAGATCCTCCCATAGTCAAGGCCGAAAAGAGCAACCCACCACCATAGAACACAAAACTGGAAAGAAACAGAAGGGTAATGCTGATCAATGCCAGATGTGTAAACCTCAATATGCATGCTCCTGAGGCCCTCCCAGTATGGAGAACATTGATGTCTGTCCAGTGATACAAACCTGCTGCAAGCCTCGTGACAGCACACCAGCACTACCAGGTAATACCACATATCATGTGTTATGGCCTCAAAACCTGTAACAAAACATAAAAGGAGGGTGAGTATCCATATTCAGCACAGACAGCCATACGTCCAGTTAACTGACAATGCTTATGTCATTGCAGTCCACCCATGTGCAACTAACTGTAGGCAAGACTGCTGTACAGTCTGTAGCATGCTACAGACCACACTCTCACACACAGGAACCCCACCCCACTGTCCTGAAGACAGTGGACAGTATGAATGTACCACCAAATACAAAACAAGGTACACACAAATTACCACATAGGTGGTAAACCATTATGTGTGGAAGGAGTAATCAGGGACCTAGTGACACAAGTGGACAGTCACCTGTTATGTGACAGCCATATCACCAATTTGTCTAGGAAGACTGTCTATATTGGACACTGTATCATGAAAGGATTCACATCTACGTCAACAAAGGTCATTGTGCCCCTATACTGTTCCCCTATCAGACCATATTGTAATACAATGCCTCATGTGGGATGTACATTACCTGGCACCTGCAGCAGTTAGAAAGACCTCAAAGGTACCTCAGCAAGAGTCAGAAAGGGTCTCAACTATATCTCATATGCTGCCTGGCTGTAGACACCACAGCCGAATGCAGTCACATACTGCCAACACAGAGGCATTGTATGTCTGTTGTACAAGTCCATGTCCAACACAGAAGTAATGGACATGCTCCACCCCAGAAAAATCAAAGCCATCGGAGCTGTGTGAGTCAGAGATGTCAACCTTAACACATAATCAAATAGGATGTGCTGGAGGGACAGATACCTAACCCTGAGTCTCTCCACACCCTGGAACAGAATACCACTACATGTTAGGCAGAGACCCTCACTGACACTCTTCAACAGGAAGTTAGCAAAATGGATGGATAATTGTAGATGTACACTGGGGGTCTTTACTGTGTCATGTCCAGACAGAGGCACAGCTAAGTAAATCATAAGTGGCCATAATATTCACATAGCAAGGGGTGGCAAAAGCCACATGCACTGTGGCTAGGCTTACAAATGCCCTAGGGTGGATAGCCTAGTATGAACCTATGAACCTATTATGATACAAATTGTACAGGACACTAAGGATAACCCCAAGGCTGCTGCAACTGATGGTAGTAAGCGTGTTGTGAATTCCTGGATATGCTCTGGATCACACAAATATTACAAACAACATACCAAACACACACACGTATTGCCAACATACATCCTGACAGGTGCAGTGCAAACCCCCCCCTCATAATGCCAAATATCTTTCCCAGCAGACTGCTGCCTCCCTGACATTATGTCAGCCTTACCACAGGATATGTACCCAAAGAGCAGTGTACAACAACAGTGGGTGTTCTCAAGAAAGGTGTCGCCTGAATGGATACTAAAAACAACCACCACAGAATCCTGAGAAGCTTGGTCTGCAAAGCTATGGAAAGGAACAGCATGTACTGCAGACATAACGATATTGGGGATCTATTGACACCTGACCCTACCCAGTGTGGGTTTATGACGTGCAGACCCCGCCCCTAAACATGTGTGACTCAGTTGAAACAGTGATTGAGGTCACTGATGAGGGCAATGTGGTCCACACAGTGTAGCTGGACCTTGCAAAGCCTTCCATACAATACCCTACGTGTTCAATATAGATATGCTCACCAGCTTATATATACACCCCAATGTCACTAGAGGGGTTGCAAACCAGATCAATGACAGAACTGACATGACCAGACATGCTGCAGCCATGTCAGACTACAAACCACATATAACAGGTATCCCACAAAGCTTGGTCCTGGGACCTTCCCTGTCTGGTATATATGCCCCATAGGTACAGGCCAACATGTAAGGACTGTGCCTGAACATGTTTGCAGAGGACTACAAACCACCTAACATATCTGACACTCCAGCTGACACAAGCATCCCACAAAAGGGCCACATATAAACAGACAACTGGTGCCATAGCCATGTCAGCATGTGAAATGGAGAAAACTGTATAGTCAACCTCTGTGGATATACAGTAAGTGACCACCAATTACCACATAGGTGTTAACCCATTACATACTTCACATGTAATGACGGACCTGGGTACACAAGGTGATAGATATCCTGCATAGGACAAACATGTGGCTGTAGTGTTAACAGAAACAATCCATATACCAACCTAATCATGAAGGTTATGACATCTAGATAAGGGGAGGTCATTGTGGTTCTGCAGTTATCCTTCATCAGCATTACAAATGACCACAACAGCCCCTGTGGGGTGTACCTCAGCAGACACCTCCATCAACTGTAAAGTCCACAACAGTACCTCACCAGGAGTATCAAAGAGCTGGAACACATGTAATGTGTTGCCTGATTAAACAGAGTG
Source organism: Protopterus annectens (assembly GCF_019279795.1). Lineage (NCBI taxonomy): Eukaryota > Metazoa > Chordata > Ceratodontiformes > Protopteridae > Protopterus > Protopterus annectens. The sequence continues at coordinate 405,881,400 of NC_056731.1, read as the reverse complement.
CAACTCCACACACTGCCATGCTGGCCACCCAGACGCAAGCTGTGCCTGATGTAGTAAGCCATGTCCAAGCTGGAATCAATGAACATGCTGCACCTTGTACAATCTGAATGGCAGTGAGCTATGCACATGAGGGACCTGAACCCCAGCACTGACATACATAGGACAAGCTGTACTGCATTATCCATAACACAGAAGCCCATGAGTAAACTACCAGTACAGGTTATCCATAGAGTCACTCATTGATTCTCCTCAACAGGAATCTTAATGAGTGGATGGGAGATGGTAGGTTTACCCTGGGTATCAATGTTATGTCACAGGTAGACAGAGGCACAGTATACTAAACAAGACATATGTCATGGCAAACTACACTTACAATGTGTCAAAGGACAAACACACTCTCTGACTAGCATTAGAAATGGCCTAGGGCACATCAGTAGTGTTTGCCAATGCACACCTATGTTGTGGAATACACTACTGATGTTGGATGAGGCTGTTGTAAGTAGTTCATATCCGAACATAATGCAACATGGTCAGATAGGTTCATAGGTTCATAGGTTTATACTAGGCTATCTGCCCTAAGGCAGTTATAAGCCCAGCCCAGAGTTTTGTGGCATCGCCACCCTTATATGGAAACAATACTGTGCCCATTAGTTTGTCGTGCCTCTGTCCAGCAGTGACACAGAGACGATCCCGGGTAAACCTATGATCTCCCATCCACAGGTAAAGATTCCCTTGAACAGAGCCAGTGAGGTGCTCTGCCTCACATGGACCGGGATTGTATTCCACAGCATAGGGAGTCTCTGAGTGGTACATCTATCCCTCCAATATGTCCTACTTATATCCCTGCTAAGGTTTAAGTCACTTGCCCTAGTGGTTCTGGTGGATTTGGCGATTTTGAGGTGGAGCATGTCCATTACTTCCTGGTTGGACATGGCCTTGCATGTCAGGCACATGTCACCTCTGAGCAGACGGTATGTGACTGAATAGAGCTGGAGTGTCTTCAATCTGGCAGCATATGACAGATGTTGGAGACCCTTTATCCTTTTGGTGTGGGACTTTTGGGGTCTCTCCAATTGCTGCAGATGTTGGGTGAGATACATCCAGAATGGGGCATTGTACTCGATCATTGGTCTGATAAGTGAAGAGTACAGGGGAACAATGACCTCACTAGATCTGGATGTGAATCCCTTCCTGATCAGGTGGGCAATGTAGAAGGTCTTTCTAGCCATGTTAGCAATGTGAGTGTCAGGAGAAAGGCCACTGTCAACCTGGGTCCCCAGGTCCATGATAACCTCCTCTGTGCTTACAAGATTGCCACCTATATGGTAGCTTGGGGTTACCTTGCTTTTCCCAAAGGGTATGACTATACATGTTTTGGCATTTACCATCAGGCCATGGCTCTGGCACCAGCTATCAGTGTCCATGAGTCCCTTCTGAAGGATATCCGTGTCTGATGCACTGTCCAGTATGGCGCCCAGTTTGCAGTCATCTGCAAACCTTGTCAGCCAAAGTCCTCCCATGTTGGCCTGTACCTCTGAGAAGTAGATGATGAACAATAGGGGGCCAAGGACTGAGTCCTGTGGGACACCACTTGTGACTGGCTTGGAGTCTGACATAGCACCAGCAACTCTAACCCTGTGGGTCCTGTCCTTAAGCCAGTTTGCAACCCATCTTGTGACATATGGGTTTACATTTAGGTTGGTAGGTTTTTCTACAATACCCGAGTGGGGTATTGTGTCGAAAGCATTTGCAAGGTCAAGGTAGGCTGTATGGACTGCCCTTCCCTCAGCAATGGCCTTAGTGACTGTTTTGAAGAAGTCGACCAAGTTCAAAAGGCATGATCTGCCCTTGACCAAGCCAAACTGGGACGGGTCCAATGTCTGCATGTCCCCTATATCTTTGTTTATGAGCTCCATTATGATCCTCTCCATAGCTTTGCAGACTAGACTTGTTAAGCTTATGGGGCGGTAATTACCAGGGTCCATAGAGGCACTGCCTTTGTGCAGATGTGCACAACTGGACCCTAACCAGGCTGTTGTGCACACTATGGAAATGTAAAGCAGTGATAGGACTAAAGCCCAGGATACTGTCCACCACAGTGAAAGTGCTGAACCACTACACTATACAGTACAACAGTGTTAGGTCAGTATGAACGGATGTTGACAATTGTATGCAAAGTATCCCATGCAAAACCTGCAGGCACAGTATAATCCCTGTTGTGTTCACAGAAAAAGCATTTGGACAGTAACTACACAACATGGCACAGAACACACAACCATAAACTGGAGATATTTGTTGAAGGTCACACTCATCCACAAATGTGATGGGCTGCAGAGTTCAACATATGGAAAGCTCACACTGGGCATGCTCACACACACAGATAAATGAGACATCTTTCACACAACATGCCATGGGAAGGCTGAACTGGGCATGCTCACACACTTAGTCCAAATGTTACTCTTAGCAACTGTGAAAACACACCAGAGGATGCTCATTCCCCTTTCTAGACACTGATCATGTCAGCACCCTATAAGTATATCAGGAGAAAAGGAATCTCCCAGTAATCTGAATAGCGTGCTCCGCTAATGTGTCCATCTCTAGTGTCATAACATAGTTAAGTAGAGGTTCAAATCCAGCAAGTGGAAAGTGTGTATGAAGGAGGGTAAGTGTGTATGGAAGGAACATCCTTTTTGGCAACTGTGAAAACACACCACAGGATGCCCATTCCCCTTTCCAAACATCGATGATGTCAGCACCCTATAAGTATATCAGGAGAAAAAAAATCTCCCAGTAATGTGAATAGCGTGCTCTGCTAATGCGTCCGTCTCTAGTGTTATAACATAACTAGGTAGGGGTTTGAATCCAGCAAGTGTGTGTGAAGGGGGGTAAGTGTGTATGAAAGGAACATCCCTTTTGGCAACTGTGAAAACACACCACAGGATGCTCATTCCCCTTTCTAAACTCTGATGATGTCAGCACCCTATAAGTATATCAGGGGAAAAGAAATATTCCAGTAATGCAAATAGCGCGCTCTGCTAATCTGTCCGTCCCTAGTGTCATAACATAGTTAGGTAGGGGTTTGAATCCAGCAAGTGTGTGTGAAGGGAGTAAGTAAGTGTGTATGAAAGAAACATCCCTTTTGGCAACTGTGAAAACACACCACAGAGCAATTCCCCTTTCTAAACTCTGATGATGTCAGCACCCTATAAGTATATCAGGAGAAAGGAAATCTCCCAGTAATGCGAATAGCATGCTCTGCTAATGCGTCTGTCACTACTGTCATAGCATACTTAGGTAGGGGTTTGAATCCAGCAGGTGGCAAGTGTGGGTGAAGGGGGGTAAGTGTGTATGTAAGGAACATCCTTTTTGGCAACTGTGAAAACATACCACAGGATGCTCATCCCCTTTCTAAACTCTGATGATGTCAGCACCCTATAAGTATATCAGGAGAAAAGAAGTCTCCCAGTAATGCGAATGGCGCAATCTGCTAATACGTCCATCTGTAGTGTCATAACATAATTAGGTAGGGGTTTGAATCCAGCAAGTGTGTGTGAAGGGGGGGTAAGTGTGTATGAAAGAAATATCCCTTTTGGCAACTGGGAAAACACACTACAGGATGCACATACCCCTTTCTAAATGATATCACAATTATTTATGGCTTTTGATTACAGACATGTCACGTGTGTTTTGCCCACACAGAATGCCCATGTGTGCGGGTTGTCTCTCACAATAATGCATGACATTGATTAAGCCAATTATGGCAATGCACACATGATGTATGTGTGTGCCAAATACACATATGTACCTGTGACATTCAATAGTTACCATGTGTGATGCCTGCCACATGTGAATACATGGTATTTGCACAGGGTAACATTATGACTGTGGTCTTCTGTGCAGATGCTGCATGTGGGATGTGTATATACAGTGTGAGATGTAGATGCTATCAGCCTAGTAGTGAGGGATACACACCTGGTCTGGGGCATATAGTCTACATGTTGTTGATGAACAGGTGCTGCATGTTTTCACCTGTTGTGGGAGTGGTAAGACGTTGTTCCATAGCAATGCAGTGACCGCATGCTAAGAACCGTTCAGCTAGGATGTTGTAGCTACAGTAATTCATTAGCATTCAGTAATATGTCAGCATCCCTGGTGAGGGTCTGATGCCAACCAAGGTCAGGGTTCTACCAGCCTGTGTCACTTGCTCAGTGATCCCTTCCATGTTCCCTATCATGTATCCCAGTGAGGGACATCACACATCAGCTGTAGTGGCATGGACAATGACTGAGTCATATGTGTCCATGCATCTGACTGACCTGTATGCTTGTGTTATGTGGTGGACCATAGTGCCCCATGAGCATATCACTGTGACCTTCACCTTGTCCAGCCTGGTGAGCATGTCCTCACTGTACTGGACAATTAAAGTACCTAACACAACTGCAGCAGGAGTGTTGTATAGCTGTACAGACTGTGCTTGTTTGGCACACAGGATTTGTGTGCTATGTGTTATGCGTGCTGTGTGCAGGCCTAACGTATGCCTGTGTGCCAGCTGCAGAGGTGTCTGCCAGTCATGCAGGATGCTATCCTTAGGCTCCACGAATGGGCCGGTGTGTTTCCGTGCTTGTATTGCTGTCAGTGTAGGTCCACATCAGACTGGTATTGCAGTCACTGTAGTATTTCATGCCACCTGACAGGTTATGCCAGTACTGGGTTCAGAGTGCTTAGTCCACAGTTTGGCCATGTGTTTCCATCTCATACATGTGTTGTACATCCATGGGTAGGGATAGGGTTGACTGTGTACATGTGGCAGCTGTGACATTACTACATGACTCACATATTCCACAACTGTACCATAGAGGTGGCTGACAACTGACCTTTGCACATGCTACCATAGTATTGAGATTGCATTGGTGATTAACAGCACATAGGGCCAATGGTGAACAAGATACATAGGTCCATAGGTTCATACAAGGATATCTGCCCTAGGGCATTTATACACCTAGCCAGAATGTGTGTGGCTTTCACCATGCATTGTAAATCTATCTTGCTATGCCCTTTTCCAAGGTTAGTATACTGTGCCTCTGCCTAACAGTGACACATAAGTGATACCCAGGGTAAACCTACAATGTCACATCCAGTCATTAATATCACTCTTGAAGATAGTCACTGAGTGACTCTGCCTAACCTCTATTGGGATAATATTCCAGAATGAAGAGAGCCTCTGAGTTATGAATGTGTCCCTCCAGCATGTGCTATGTATATCACTCCTGAGGTTCAAGTCTTTCCAGCGTGTATCCTGATGGGATCTGGATATTCTGAGGTGCAGCATGGCCATTAAGTCAGGGTTTGACATGGCTTTATATGTCAGGCACAGATTGCCTATGAAGAGGCAGTATGCCACTGAGTAGAGCTGCTGTTTCTTTAACCAGTCAGTATGTGGCATCTGTTTGAGCCCTTTGATCCTCTTGTTGAGGTACGTATGTGGTCTTTCCAGTTGCTGCAGGTGTCTGGTAAGGTGCATGCTGATAGGGTTATTGTAGTCAATTATGGGCATGATGAGGGATGAGTAAAGAGGCACAATGTCCTCCCCTGATCTACATGTGAATCCCATCATGATGATGTGGCCCATATAAAATGTTTTCCTAACCACTTTGTCCATGTTGTTGTCAAATGGTAGAATGGTATCAACCTGTGTACACCAAGGTCCATAATTCCTTCATCTGCACTTAATGGATTAACACATATGTGGTACTTTGTGGTCACTTTGTGTTTGACAAAGGGGATGACTATACGCTTTTTGGCATTCAGCTTGAGGCCATGGCTGTGGCACAAGTCGTGTGTTTGTAAGAGGCCCTTTTGGAGGATGCATGTGTTAGCTGGAGAGTTGATTATGGCGTCTGGTTTGCAGTCATCTGCGACTTGCTCAGCCACAGTACTTCCATGTTGGCCTGTACCTCTGATAAATATATAATGAACATGACAGATCCCAGGGCTGAGCCTTGTGGGACACCACTTGTAACTGGTTTTGAGGCTGACATGGCTCCAGCAATTCTAACCATGTGTGTTCTGCCCTTGAGACACTGTGCAATATCTGTAGTGACATAGGGGTTAATATGTACACTGGTGAGCTTCCCTAGAATGCACAAGTGGGGTATTGTATCAAAGGCTTATGCAAGGTCCAGGTAGGCTGTGTAGACCTCCTTCCCCTTGACAGTGGCCTTGGTGACTGTTTCAAAGAAATCAAACAGGTTTGAGAGGCAGGATCTGCCATTAACAAAGCCAAACTGTGTATGTTGACATGTCTGTAGGTCCACAATATCTAGATATGTGAGGTTCATGATGATCCTTGCCATAGCTTTGCAGACAAAGCTAGTCAGACATATGGGGCGAATAGTGTCCAGGATCCGTGAAGGCACCACCTGAATGTAGAGGGACCACTGTTGCTGTACGCCACTCTTTGGCCACATATTGTGTAGTGAGGCTGGGATTGAACAGTAGTGTTATGTCTGGGTGTAGCTCTTCTTGGGGTTCATGTAGGACACAGCCTGGGACACTGTCTGGTCCCATTGATGCAGTGTTTATTGCTTTGGAGAGGGCAGCTCTTACCTGAGCATCTGGGATGTCAGGGGGGGCAGCACTCTGCTGGGAGACATATTTGCCCTTTTGGTGTGGTGGGGGGAGAAGGTAGCAGTGAACCTGTCCACTAGGATGATGGCAATGTCTGTGTGTTTGGTATTTCGTGTGACATCTTGGACTACCTCTGAGCATATCTGGGTATTACCACCCAGGTTCCTAACATAACTACAGAAAGCCTTGTGATTATCCTCAGTGTCTTGTGGAATCTTCTCTCAAAGATGGCCTTAGACAATCTTATGAGTGCCTGTAGTTGTCTTCTAATACTCATCAGTGATGCCTTCACATTTTGGGAGTTTGTTGTATCATGTAGTGGCTTCATCCTTCTATTATATAGTTTGTTTATGGCTGGTGTCCAGCACACAGGACGTCTGCCTTTGGAGGATTGGGTCTTGCTTTCATATGTGATTGCATGATCCATGCATTCCTGAATGTGTCCATAGAATGCCTTTATACAGGTATCTGCAGTCTGGTCCATATTTTCAACAGGCCTGGGGGCTTTGAAGGTTTCCACATCATTTATGAGGAGTGTGAACATGCTTGACATGAGCTGTTGAATGATGTCCCGCCCTCCAGACTGAGCAAGGTGAGGGTCACATTTAGCTACCTGTCGGGTGATAGAATGTGCCACATAACACAAGCACACAGGTCACTCCACAGCAAGTACAAGTATGAGGCAGTCATTGTCCATGCTGGTGTGAACAACCTGAGACGTACCTCCCTGGACCACATGGAAAGAGACACAGAGGAGCTCTTACAGCACCCTCTCAAACTCAGGACTCCCACACAGCCTTCATGCTGACACAGGAGAGTATAGATTTCTCTGCAAACACCATCATACTGGGTGACATCAGCTACCCAAACATAGACTGTGAACATTACTCAAGCCACAATACCCAAGCTCTAGGGTTCCCATAGTTCAGACACTCTTTAGCTATGGAACAGGTAGTCAACTTTCCCACAAGAGGGGCAGATATACTAGACCTGATCATCACAAACATGAGTACAAAATGCTCACCACTTGAAGTATATCCCTCATTGTTGCAATTGAACTATATACTAATCACACTGGAGTACTGGATCCCCCACATATGCAAACCTCAAACACATCAATGTGTGTGTGGGAAATGCCCCTATTAGCAACTGTGACAGTACACTACAGGATGCAGATTCCCCTTTTGAAACACTGATGATGTCAGCACTCTGTAACTATATTACCTAAATTAAAGTTCGCCAGTAGTTTGTGTAGCGCGCTCTGCTAATTCGTATTTCTCCGGTGTCATAACATAGTTAGGTAGGGGTTTGAATCCTGCAAAAGGAATGTATGGGTGGGGTTTGTGTGTGCGCATAATGCTGTGAGGGGAAAAGTGCCTTTTGCCAACTGGGAGAACACACTACAGGGTTCACATCCCTCTTCCTAAACACAGATGATGTCAGCACCCTCTAAGTACAGCATTAGAAAGGCTTTCTCCTACTAATGCAAATAGCACACTCTGCTAATGTGTCTGCCTCTAATGTCATAACACAGTTAGGTAGGGGTTTGAATCTTGCAAATGGAAAGTATGTGTTTTACTGTGGGTGGGGTTAGTGTTTGTGCACAATGGTGGGGGTGAGATGTGGCTTTTGCCAAATGGGGCTATGCACTGCAGGGTGCACATTTCCCTTAACAAACAGTGATGTTGACAGCACCCTATACAAACAAAACAACAAAAGAGAAGGTGTTAGTACTAATAATGCATGTAAGGTAACACTTCTTCAAGTAATGTCCGCAAAACAAAGTAGGATAAACGAACAATCCTTTTACTCTATATAAACAACATGACAACAGACAACTGCCAGTACTCAGTATAGTGCTACATGCTGCTGTAACACGCACATGTACCAGAATAGACCTAGATAGTGTTTTGAAGCCTGAATGTGGCAAGTGTGTGGATGTGGGATGTTTCTGTGTGTGCATTTTCATATGGAAAACATGTTGGATGTGGCAATCAGGGTACCACAGTACCTGATGCACATAACACTTTTAAACTAATGAGGTTGCCTGCACCCTGTGAGTACAGGTAGAGAGGAGGAAATCGGTAGTAATCCACATAGTGCACTTTTCAAATGTGTACCTGTCATGTATAGACAGCTACTCATGTAGGGTAATAAATAATGGGAATGGCAGGTGAGCGTGTGCATGTGTGGGGGTAGCAGGGTGTGTGTAAATGCATGTGTGACAGAACAGATACATATAGCTGAATATACATAACAGCACATGATGCACATTCCCATAGTCAATGGTAGCATGTGATGGTGTGCAGCTGGTACACTTTGGTAAGTAGTATGGGTGCAGATAACAATTCAGGACATTCATACAGTTACTGCAGCAGGAATGCTGGGATATACACACAATCATAGTGGAACAGTGAACAGTTACCAACATGTTACTACTAATACACATCTATGTAGTCACCCTGTGCATCAGCAACGTGTTTACCTTTTCCTGCACCAATGTTGTAGTATGCAGGAGGTGGCACAGTGTCATCATATGCACAGGGTGTGGGTTAGGTATGCCCAAGCCAGCCACTGGTAACACCAATTGACATGTGTGTGTATGTGTGTTTGTGAGGGGCAGCAGTACAGGGTGGACCAGTGTTGGTGCAGTGTGTGTGTGTGTGTATGTGTTTGCCCTAAGTGTTAAATTTCTGCATGTGTGTAAGCACGCACACAGTCCCACATAATGGCTGCCATGTACAGGGTTTTGTGGACAGCCACAGACTGCACCTGTCAGGTCATCCAGATCAGTGTCTGTGGGCATGGACACGGTACCTGTGCCTGGCAGGGGTGCTACAGACCGTATCCAGTACTAACCCAGACTGGGTACTGTCATCGGAAGCGGGGGTGTGTTGACTGGACACAGTTCCCTGTTGGGACTGTCCAGAGCCATGTGCACGTGGTCTCCTGGGGCGTCCTGATGACAGCACAGACCCAGCATTGCTGGGGCTGGTGCTGGCACTTGAGGTGCGTGAGTGGGCCTGTTGTTGTCTGCGGCCACTGCCAGCTGGTGCTGTTGCCGGCATACGGCCATGTCGACATCGCAAACGCACACCATCGCCCTGGCCCATGGACATCTGGTTGTGGAGCAGCTGTTGTATGTCCCCACAACATCTGTCAACGACATCTGTGAAGTTACGAATAGCATTCGCAACGTCACGCATGCCGTCTGTCATGGCTGTGCGACATGCTCTCAGCTCCCTCAGTTCCTGTCTGGTGTACCTTTCCATATGAGCCTGTGCCTGCATAACAGTCCGAAACATAGTGGAGGTTGACTCCTTGGGCACGTCAGCCAGAGGCAGTATGGCCACGGATGCCCCCACGAGAACCCATGGGCGACTGTCTGTGTGGTACCATTGGAGGACCCTGCTCATGGCTGCTTTGTGGGGATGCATGTACCACAGGTACCACATTACCCTGATCTATGCCCACTGCATACTGTCCATCACCTAGGGACAATGGTGACAAAGGATGTAAAGGCAGGATGACTGTGCGCATTGAAGGGGTTGACAGCTGTGTACTGTCAATTGGCTGACCAATGGCGGACCCAGACACACCTTCCTGCACCATTATAGACATTTCATCATCATCAGTACCTGGGGCACAAGATTCAGGTTCCCTGCTGCAGGTCACCAGAGCAGCACCAGAACCTACGGGAGGAAAACAGGGAACACAGATTACAGTCTCAACACATATTTGACAGAGATGCACTTCAATACTAATGCACACATTCAGAAATGGACACACGCACTCATGGACACACACACACATGCACACATGGGCACAGGCACACTTGCACACATGCACACCCCACAGTAAACACACACATCAGTACTGAGTTACACTACTCTTACTATTGTTAAACTGGGTATTGCAGGTATTATTAAACACACTCACCAGCATGTATACTACAGAGTTACACTACTCTTACTAGTATTATAAATTGTTTTTCAGGTAAAGTTAAACACACTCACCAGCATGTATGGTCTGCCTCATTGCTAGATGGGAGGGACCTGGAAATGTGAAGAAAGTAATGTCAGTGGGCACAAGTGTGCCATTTGTTTTGCATATGATACAGTACAGTGGTACACTAGTTCCCTTATACACATCAGCTGCTCATAATGTCTGTATCACACATGCACAATTACATATCATGATGACAGATACATACCACGTGCACACCTTATGCGTGCATGAAGTAACAGTGTACAGAACAGTCATATGTACATACAAGGAGTTAACTTTAATCTCACCCTTACCTCTCTTCAAACAACAAATCAAACTGTACTTCCAAAACCACTGGCTTTGTTCTTGTAGTACTCCAGGCTAACTTCCCTCTCCCCACCCTCTCTTTACCTTTAACCCCTCATCGTGCGTAAAAACTAGCTTCTACCCTGTTTCTTTTCCCTTGCTGTCACTCTATGCTCTGACCTACTTCTCCCATCCCTCCCACCTCCTCTTGACTGTCTTCCTTCTTTTCCTCACTTCCCTTCGTGACTCCTGCCTCTTCCCTATTATTTTATCTTTCATACTCCTTCTACGTCTCTACCCTTCTGAGCTTTAACTATTATCTATATGGCTTTTGCCTTATTGCATAACCGTTATGTTTTAGGTAGAATTGCTTTGAAACCGACAGAACATTGTGTATGAGTTTAAACTGTTTGAGTTCCTTAAATGTATGTTGATTTTATTAACAAGCTGATTTATATTTCTATTATTTTGTATGTCTTTATTAACAACTTGCCTGTCTGCCTTTATTATGTTATGTGTGGAGCTTTTCTCCCCAGGCCTCTACTGAAAATGGACATATATCCAGCTAGACTAGCCCAGTCAACAAATGTAAAATTAATAACAATAAATAAATATGGCATCTTACCTGCACGCTCGGTGTCTTGCTGCTGTGTGGACCCAACCTCCATCATGATGCACGACTGATGCTGTTGTTGTTCTGGGGCTGGATCCACAACACTTAGCAGTAGCCCCTCCTGTCTGGTGAGGGGGGATGTGTGGCCACCCCCCACCTGTGGCAACCTGTTGCCTGCGGATATCTGCAGCATGCTGGCGGACATTTCTAATCAAATCACTGCAGTGATGTCTCACCTGCTCATATGTCCTCTCATGCATGCCAACATCATTTATCCTGCTAACAAGGTTTTGCCACAGTGCAGACCTCTCCTGCTGATTCTGGGTGGTGCGTCAAAACAGGATGGCATAGTCACACACCAGGCTCTGGTGGATCACGTCATCCTCTGCAGCAGAGTAGGCGGGGTTCATTTTTGGAGCCATATTCACCTGGAAAAGTACACAAACAGGTTATCAGCATAGTACCTCAGCAATATATGGTACACATCCTATACAGGGAGTATTAAATTGTACTTATTGCTGCTTGGTTGTAACTTGATTAAAGTGTAGCTATCATTCTAAGTCTTTTGGATTAAGCACTTGGCCTTCAGACCAGTTGTTTTACATTAGGGGGGTTTGTGGCAAGCACTGTGGTGGCAGGACACATAGCTTTCATCCTTCTAAGTTGGGAACTGTTGATTGAGAGCCCAGTGTCCAAGTGTATTAGTTTTGGTATAAGCAGTTGGCCTTCAGGCCAGGTATTTAACATTAACAAGGTTTGTGGTCTGCACTCTTGTGTGAGGATAGGCTGTACTCTGCCATTCATAGCTGGGAACTTCTGGTTTCAGGTTTATAGTGCCTGCATATTTGAGCTGTATCTTACTGACATTGGTACACCTTGTTTGCTGTAGCAAACACTACATCCAAGCCTCCTGAATCTAGCTTTGTTTATATGCTTGTTATCTGTTAGCTTGTTATTTCACTGGTACACTACTTCCACATAATACACAGCTTCTCAACACTTCTGTGACTCACTACTGATATCTGCATTGCTTACTGTACGTATTTCCTTGTTACACATGACAGCAAGTGACTGCTTGTCATTTTTGCATTTACTTAATTGTAACACATTGCACTTAAGTTACCTGGCACTTGCTCACTGAAGCTATTATATCAGTCAGCAGTAGTAAGTAATATCAGTACACCCTCACTCCCCACTGGACCTTGTTTTCAATTATTACGGAATTCACAATAGTATTCTAGCATGTCCAAAGGTCAGTTGTCAGTCTCCTCTCCAGTCCAGCTGGTGAGTGTGGTAATCCAGAGGCAATGTTATAACAGCTGCATGTACACAGACAACCCCCTCCTCCTAACAATAAATTCAAACACATGTGAGTGATGCAACCATATACCAAACTGGAGGCTAGGCTCTCTCTACTCAATACTGCCATAACCAGTCAGGTGGAGAAGGAAACCACACTCACTACACTTCCAGTCTCACATAGACCTACCACGACAGCAAAACTAACACATAATCACACAAAAACATACTTGGAGGCTCAGACTACAGATCTGCCTATGCAGCAGAGACCTCCAAAGCGGACACCCAAGCAACCACTACCACAGAAACAAACACGTGCAACACATATCTCACAAAGCCAATGTGCTGAACACTCACAGCCCTTAACAGTAAACAACACACCTCAAACACATGTAATAGGTGCCTCTATCATCGGGCACACTGACATCACGTTCACCAGGCTTAGCGAGGAGAGGGTCACAGTGTGCAGCCTGTCGGGCACTACGACCCACCACATAACACAAACACTCAAGTAACTCCAAGGCAAGTACAGGTATGACTCACTCAATGTCCATGCTGGTGTGAATGACCTGACACATACCTCCCTGGACTACATGACATGAGACAGAAAGGAGCTCTCTGAGCATGTAGCCCATGACAGTATGACCCTGACCTTGAGTAGCATCTTACCCTCACCAAGAATGATGCCACAATATCAAGGCAAGATGATCCCTTTCAACAATTGAATGAAGTACTGGTGTCATTCACAGGTGAGCCAATGCCTGTCATCTTGGGGTGATATGCTGTACAAGCCACGATGCTTTGCTAGGGAGAGCTTGCACCTGTCACCCCTGGCCTTTTGGATTTTGGCAGAGGCTCTTGCTACACCCATAGTGCCTTTATTAGGCAATGCTCATAAGGCAAACCCACATCCATACGTATCACAAAGGATGAGGAACTAAGAGTGATGCTACTCAACACCAGAAGTCTAGACCTCAGGATACACGCACTCAAAACTCTACTTAGCATTATGGACATCGATATCTGTGCAGTAACAGAAACCTGTTTCAGGTTTCCCAGGAGCACACCAGCACTAACAAGTTATACCTGTTACCATTCTTGTCGGCCCCAACACTTGGACCAGACAACAAAGGAGGGTGAGTATCAATATTCATCGCAGATTCCCACACCTCCACATTGGTGGCAAAGTACCACATAGGTGTTAAGCCATTGAGTACAGAAGACGTAATTGGGGACCTGGGGAACAAACTTGATAGCAATCTGTCATTTGTCAACCACATGGCCAACGTGGATTGAAAGACATGTTATATAGCCCAGCTAATCATGAAGGGATTCACATGTACAGGGGAGGTCATTGTGCCTCTTTACTCATCCATCATCAGGCCTATAATTGAGTACAATGCACCTTTTGGGATGTACCTAACCAGACACCTACAGCAACTGATAAAGCCCAACAGTACCTCATCAAGAGGATCAAAGGGCTCAAACAGATGCCATATGCTGCCCAGTTAAAGAAAATCCAGCTGGACTCAGTGGCATACTGCCTGTTCAGAGGCAATATGTGCCTGCCATATACAGCCATGTCCAACCCAGAAGTAATGAACATGCTGCACCTCAGGAAATCAAAGTCCCATACAGCCACACGCTCAGGAGACCTGAACCTTAGCACTGACATAAATAGGACATGCTGGAGGGGCATATTCCTAACCCAGAGGCTCCCTTCACTCTGTAATGAACTCACAGTACAGGTTAGGCAGAGTCCCTCATTGACTCTCTTCCATAGGAATCTGGATGAGTGGATGGAGATCATAGTTGTATCCCGGGGTATCACTTCTATGTCACTGTTAGACAGAGGCACAGTATACTAACCTCGGAAAAGGGCATAGCAGCATACATTTTAATTGGGTGGCAAAAGACAAACACATTCTACTAGGCTTATCAATGCCCTAGGGCAAATAGCCTAGTATGAACCTATGAACCTATGTGTACTGCTATAGTACTTCTGCCATATGTTGCATGTGTGTGTGTTGTGGGGGCAGCACAGGTAATGGCCAGATATTTCTGCACAGGCAACACATCTGAAACACTCTGGGTGTTCATCCCTACATACTGTATGTGTGTTGCCATCCAACTCTGTGATGTGGACACACATTACTCAGCCTGGATATACATATCCCAACAACACCACAAGCACAGTACACTACCTTGCTATGTATGCATGTAATTACACAGTTATTCACTAGTTAGGACTGTGATGCTATCCATGCAGCCCACTGGGCCAGTGGAAGCCACAACACACACTGCTGGCCCCTTTACAAAAGCTTACCACAGACATCCCACATAGTGCATGTACTGTGCACACACATATCTAACCCAGACCGTATGCACACCACTTATTTATCCTGCCCAGTGGACTACAGATACAGGCACATTGTATAACAATAGCAGGAGGCTACTGCAGCACGGGGCAGATTCACATGAAGGCAAGGCATCTGTGGTCAGCAGTGTTAACATGCTTCACATTCACCACATGCACAGATATTGGCAACATTGTTGCAGACAGTTTAGGTGCAGGTACCCCCCCCCATTCTCCTACACAAGTGGAATTAGTTATCACAGATGACTGTAACCTCCCTATCATCTCACATGTCCAGGTGAGGGCCACCCTCAACATTGCAGAACACATAGCATCACTGTTACAAAATGGTATCCCTGGATGTGTGATACGTTCACCCCTAGAGGACATAGCACCACATTACAGACTGATATTAATCCCTGGCCATACTACAGGATATGTACCTGAACAGTGCCATACATACACAGTGGTCCCACACCAATGAGGAGGAACCTCTACTGACCCTGGGAACTACTGCATCATATGCATAACTGGCCTTGTGTTCTAAGCTATGGAAGTTTTAAGTATGGACAACATGTACAGCAATATTACATATGTTTATATTTCAGGACTATGTACACACAACCTATCTCATGGACATACCTATAGATAGTGAACTATGATACATTTGGTGGTGTCACAGTAAATGCAGTATTAACCTGCTACTTTGCATTACCTGTGTTTGTGGCAGCTGTTGCTGTGTCACTGGTGCTGCTTGCTGCTTGCTGTTTGCTGCTGCTGCTGCTGATGCTGCTGGTTTTGCTACTGGCTGTCTTTATTTCTGTTTTGTTCTCTCTCTGTCTCTCTCTCTCTCTCTCTTTCTCTTTCTCTGTTGGTTTTGTGCAATGAATGTATTGCATGTGTGGAGTGTGGGTACTGGATGCTTTTGTAGGTACCTGCATAGGTCTATGTGATGGCCTCTGCACCAATTGTAAGGCAGCATTTGCTAATTGCATGCAGCCAGTTGTGTACTGATTGCATGTCTTACTGTGATTTCAGGACAGTGCTATAAAAGGGTATGTGAGATAGGTGTTGCCCTTTCAGATTGTAAGGGCGTGGACCATGCTGGTATGCTGTTGACAGTGTTCTGTGAGTGTGAAGGTTAGTACGTCTCTCATGCTTCATGCTGTGTTGTAAATTCAGGTTGCTGCATTACTCTCACCTGTTCCCTGTAGTGAGTGTGTATGCATACTGACACCTACAACTATATTTCATATGTATTGCTATATATATATATATATATATATATATATATATACGTGTACATATATATACTTTCATATATGTACATTAGCTGACATTATTGGGTACAAGCTAACAATTAGCAGGACTGTTTCTGTTAACACTAAACTAGTATGGGAATCCAGTAATTGGGACAGTAAAAGTCTGCCTGACATGCTTTGGGTAGTACACATCCTATATTGCCTTTATCTTCATTCCTACTATTACATGTTCCACTTATTTTAGCACTATATTCCTGTATGAGAGTCATGGCTTACTGGTAGGTCATACAGACTAGTGTTACAATGGTCTTGTGGTAGGGCCTACTAGTATGCTTATATTTTGCTTTCAAATTGAGTACAGGGCCTATCAATCAAAGTGCTGGAGGCACCTTTAAGCAGTTAAAGGGGTTAGTAGGTCTCACAGGAGTCAGGCTGTGTTGCAGATTCTGGTTGCTGCATTTATCTTCACTGTTTCCTGTAGTGAGTGTGTATGGATACTGACACCTACCACTATATTTCATATGTATTAATATATATATATATATATATATATATATATATATATATATATATATATATATATATATATGTATGTGTACATATACATACATATATATATATATATATATGTATGTGTACATATACATACCTTCATATATGTACATTACCTTACATTATTATGTACAAGCTAACAATTAGCAGGGCTGTTTCCATGAACACTAAACTAGTATGGGAATCCAGTAATTCAGGCATTAAAAATCTACCTGACATGCTTTGGGTAGTACACATCCTATATTGCCTTTATATTGATTCCTACTATTACATGTTATATATATTTTAGCACTATGCTCTTCTATGAGAGTCATGGCTTAGTGGTTGGTCATACAGACTAATGTTACCAGCGTCCTGGGTTCGAGACTAACAGTAGGAATTTATTTTTCTTTCAAACTGAGTATAGGACCTGTCAATCAAAGTGCTGAAGGCACCTTTACACAGTTAAAAGGGTTATTAAGTCTCACAGGGGCCAGGCTGTGTTGTAGATTGTGGTTGCTGCATTTATTTTCACTGTTTCCTGTAGTGAGTGTGTGTGAATACTGACACCTACCACTATATTTCACATGTATTAATATATTTATATATATATATATATATATATATATATATATATATATATATATATATATATATATATGTGTGTGTGTGTACATATAATACTTTCATATATGTACATTACCTTACATTATTATGTACAAGCTAACAATTAGCAGGGCTGTTTCCGTGAACACTAAACTAGTATGGGAATCCAGTAATTCAGGCATTAAAAATCTACCTGACATGCTTTGGGTAGTACACATCCTATATTCCCTTTATATTGATTCCTACTATTGCATGTTATATATGTTTTAGCACTATGGTCTTGTATGAGAGTCATGGCTTAGTGGTAGGTCATACAGACTAGTGTTACCAAGGTCCTGGGTTCGAGACTGGCAGTGGGAATTTATTTTTCTTTCGAAATGAGTACAGGACCTGTCAATCAAAAGTGCCAAAGGCACTTTTAAGCATTTAAAACCAGGTCTGCGCTCGTTTGCGCGGAGTTCACGCATGCGCACTGGCGGTGAGCTCCACGCACACAAGCGCACACCCGCGCTATTTTCTTTGAAAGAAAAGAAAAAGGGGTGACAGGAAAGTGGTGAAAAAGGGGTCACAAAGAGGATAAGACAGTAGGGAAACAAGCTTGGAATTTGCAGGAAGGATGTAGGTGAGGCCCATAGCTGCCCATATCTTTCTCAGCAACAGCTGTGCATTTGTATGCAATTTGGTGTGAAATTTGGAACCTTCCACCCCTGAGAGAGGTGTCAGGACAACATTAATACCTGCTGTACAGCCAATTGTAATTAACAGTTTCAATGTCCAGCGGACATGTGTGCAACATGGACAGCTATGTATGGGGCGTAATTTTTTTGTGGGTACAGAGTGCCCTTTTTTTTGTTTTATCAGGTGAGAGTGGTATGTCAGGTGAGGTAGTCGGTATAGCTGGGGAGGTAGGTTGGGTAGGTTAACAGACAAGACAGACAAGACGCATACATGGGGCGGTGTATGACACATGTGGGGGGGGTTACACAATTGACGGGGACGGAGGTTGGGATATCCAAGACACATGAGCCCACAGATGGCAACAGTGGAACTGATATCCCCACCCATAGGCAATTGCCACTGTTCCTTCACAGCCCAGGACGGGGCTGTGCTGGGGGCTGTGCAGGCGGGACAACAGTCAAGCCGTGGCTGTGCCACCCGGGCCTCAAGCTGGCGTAGGGGCCCAAGAACAGAGTCTTGGATCTCCCTTTGCACCACAGACCGGACACCTTGGAGGGTGAGTGGACGTGCTCCTCCGGCCATGCTTGCAGAGGGGGGACAGGCCCCATCCCCTGCAGCGCTTCCACCCGAAGGTGGCACAGGGCCACCGGAGGAGGGTCCGGCCTGGGCACTAGTGCCAGGTGCAGTCACCAGCTGAGGTGGGAGAGGTGGGTCCGCTGGGACCTGCCTTCCCAAGCGTTCTAGGTTTGTGTGTATGTTATGTTAGTTTGGGTTAGTGGCATATTATTTCATTCAAATTAGTTGTAACAGCATGCATTGGTATTCCCATTAAACAAACACCCAGATATTAACACCATTGAACAACGGGCATATCAATATCACATGCATTATTTGAACGGAAATACACAATCAAACAACATGCAGGGTTGATTAATGGCAACAGGCCATCAGGTTTGCAGGTTTGCAGGTATGACCAGGGCACATGCAACAACAGACATGCATATATTTTTGAAACAGGACAAATGTCCATGGTTAATGAAATGTTCACATGCCAATATTTAGTGGTTTTTTTAATTTGCAATTATAGGGTGGGGTGGAGAAAGAAAATGATGACACATTCATAAATTATACATTGATATACATTTGTAATAGAAACACAATTAACTTGTGGGTGATAGTTTCAAATGATTTTTACTTGACTGTCATGCTAGACCTGTTACAGATACATCACTATCCTAGTTATTTTGAATTTGATCAGATACATCATCCTGCTACACTTTGATGACAGGGCAGGGGACAACTATGGATGTTTAGTATGTCAGACAATCATTCATTCTATCTGCAAATTGCTGACTGTGATCACCATATACAGATTTTGGCCTGAACATTCAAGAGTCAGACACACTGAAATCAGTTTGGGATGTTAAGTTTTAATTCCCACATGCATTTAGTTCTGTAGAACCACACTGAAGCTTATATATTCAGGTGTTATTACTACTTTATTCATTGATACATGACCCTTTCTGTCACTCTCACACATCCTGCAATTTCACAGTTCAGGTTGGTACTTCTAGGCTTTGTTCACATATTAGACCTGTGGGGATTCCAACACTTTCCAGCAGCCTCACTTCTGTCATGATTCAGCATTTCAACAGGGGATATATCTCACATGTGATTACCTCAGATTCTGAAGCTGTACTCTTGAGACTACTGCAGGTTATACTACATTTAATTAATGGTGGGACATCTGTATTACAGCACTATTTATTTCTATCACTTATATTTCCAATTTCACTTGCATACTGATGAACTTGTTGCAGCCATACCTGCAGACTTTTACTTGCTGCTTGCACATTCTATTACTTTTAAGCAATACACTGCAGTGTTCTGCTACATGCTACACTATAATATTTATTTACAACTACTAGGTGGGGTTACTAACCTGTCGATTCATAGACCGGACACCTGCAGCTGTAATACAAAACAAGTAATATTGGGATACACATCTCCATGGTATCAGCTAGTTGAATTCCTTACATACATAAGTAAAATGTAACTTACTCAGTAGTGGGGCGTTGGGCATATCCCGGGCCTCCTGGATCCATTGGGTCAACTGGTCTTGCTTACGTCGCTTCAGGTCCGCATGGTGGTGACGGACCTGCTCACCACTGCGTGGAATCCCAGTAGCACTAGTAAGATCATGAGCCAACTGGTCCCATGCCTCCGCCCTGTACGCTCCCCATGAGACCTGGCCCTGCATGAGTTGGGCCTCATGATGGTGAACTAGGAGCCAGACCATGTATCTGGACTCCTCAATGCCCCACTGCTGTGCTCAAAAGCAACGTCCCTCCCCTACTCCACTCATTCTGCCTGCAGGTGTATTCTACAATCGTTTATGCTGTGTATTCCCGCCTATGGGGCTTATATATGCCGATTTTCCCGCACATTTCTATGATTGGCCGGTTTAGAATTGTATCTACTTCACAGAAACTGCTTTATCATGCTCCATTTTGGATTACATCCTATATATATGCTATTTCTGCATTTCTAAGTACTGCTGTCATGGCTTAGTGGTTTAGTACCTTGACTCTAGTGCATGGTATCCTGGGTTTGAATCTGACCACTGTATTTAAATTTTTATGACTGTCTAGAAATGACTTCAGGACCTGTCAATCAAACATGCCAAAAGCACTTTTAAGCACTTTAAAACCAGGTCTGCGCTGGTTAGCTTGTGGGCACGTCGCGCAAACGGTGTGCGCTGGGTTACACCTTAATTGGCTAGTAACACACATGTTAAACTAAGCACAGCTAGTTGCACATAGTTTGAGCCTGTTAAACCAGTGCTTAGCTCTGAGCAAGCAATTTGCAGTTTGTGAAACACTACTTAGCTACGGGCACTCTGTCTCACTGCAGTTTAGCTTTCAGTACATTTCTAACAATTTTTATTCTTGTATTACTTGGAAATATATGCTCCATTTCATTCCATTTTACAAAAGGAAATACTTTTACATTTGTGCAATACTGTCAGGGGCCTTTTTAGTGCTTATTTACCAAAGAAAAAAAAAAGGGTGTTGTGTGGGCTCGAACCTTGCCTGCCTGCTCTCAAGCCAACAACTCTACCGCTCTGCTATTACTTTTTGGCTTACTTTGCATATTTAGTTCTTATATCCTTTTCCACTGATTGCTAACTGCAGTTGCGCTAGTAGCACACCCGCGCACACAGTAGCAAACATTTACGGGGTTTAAAAAAAATAAAACAGTTTTTATTTTCATTTTATAACATCTGTTCACTCTTTACATTGCTGGTCTGTGGGGGCATGTGTTGTGTAGTGTGTTTATTCAGATTTCCATGGCCTTTCTCATGGCTGTTTACTTTCAGCCATTATAGACTTCCGGGGGCGTGTCAGCTTGCAGGGCTTAGCCAACGGACACGCCCCCTACTGTCTTACACGGTCCGTGTAAGAGTTACAGTGTGATTCAGCATGCCTCATGCACCTCATGCATATGCATGACATGCTGACATCACACCGTTTAACTGCAGCCTCCGTGTAAGAGTTATAACTCTTACACGGAGGCTTCCTGAATCTGGCCCAATGTCTGATAGGTAAACATGCTGTTGTTTGGTATTCAGTAATGACGTTTTTTTGTCTTGATTGTTTTTGTTTATTTAAGCTGAAACACAGCTGCTATTTTGAAGAAAAAAGAGAATTTATACATGGTGTCAAGTAACTAGCTACCTTTAGATAATTACGTTTTTTGTCAAATCACAGATAGAAGACTGTGAAGGAGAAGGGGTAACAATAAAAAAATAATGCCATGATTTAACAGACCATGTTGATGTCCTGAATTAATAGAACTAGGAAATAAACATTTATTTCTTACTTTATAGCATTCCTGAATGCCATATAGCTAAATGTACAATGTTCATCAAAATACGAACTTTAACTGTATTGCGTGTAATACTGGAGTTTTATACTCAAAATAGCTACTTTATCATCTTTTAATTCCCAGCATTAACTTCTGCCTTTTGAAGCCTGCTTAGATGATAAAAACTTCAACCTTTGTGTATGAAATGAAGATCTGAACATTTTAGCAATGCATTGAAGCCAATATTCTTAAGAAATATATAGCACAAATCATTCTGCACAGATTAACTGATTTGCTCCGCAGTGCTATGTACTGATTCACAGCCATCCAAATTTCCAAAAGAACAACATCTCATTACATGGGAATTTGCATGAATATGAATCACTCCACAGTGCATTTGGAAAACCTGCACAGTGGAGCACCTACCACTTCCACTGTAGCACAGGTACCTATGTTGAGAGGTGGGTAGGTAAGTACTAGGCTAGCTGCCCTTATGGGCAATTTTAAGCCTAGCCAATTTCCATTTTCCTACTTGAATTAACCTGTCCCATTTAGTTAATATGGAAAACAACCACTTTGAGTTTAACTCAGAATCAGTGATGTCATTTGTTGCTACCAGCCCTACCAGGTCCCTTAAGGACCAGTTATTTGAATTTGAGAAGTTGTTAGTTAGAGAATAGCTACTTGCAAAATAATTTAGAGAACAATATAATTAAAAAGAGATTACAGATGTGGAGATTTCATAATGGAGTAGTGGTTGGCTTGGAAAAACAACGTGAACTAATGGAAGTATTCAACAGAGCGGGTTGTGATTTGTTGAGAATTATGATAAAACACAATAATTTGATTTTGGAACAGTTAGCGGGAGACATTGATGCATTCAACAATTCCATTACTCATTCTTTATTATTCAAACACTTTGAAATTAATTACCACAACATTTTTAAATCAGTGGATAAAACTTGTGACATCATATTAAACAGGAAGCTCTCTAAGTTCAAAAGAAACAAGGAGAATTGCGCTAAAAGGGCAGCTTATCTGAAGCCTCCAATCAATGCTAACCATCACTCACACACCCATAATGACTGGCCTATTGGTGAAGGGGCTTACAGCTCATCTATTCAACATTTGAACGATGGTGTCCTGGGTATCCAAGGGAAGGTCTCTTTGGAACCAAGTTAGGTTGGAGAGAGTTCAGAACAAGAGACAACAACCAATCATAGAGGAATAGTCATGTAGCGAAGAGACTTTTATCCAACATGGGGTGAGGCCGAAGAGTAAGTTTTCCAATCGGAACAACTTCAGGAAATAGTGACTTGTAACACATTTTTAGTTCAAGGATATGTTAATTTGATTTCCAGTACATTAAAAGATTTTAAAATATAACAGTTTCTCTAATAAACACATGCTGATGTACTGGCAAAAGGATTGACTTATATACCAGCAAAAAGGGCTAATACTGTACACGTTTTAATTGATCTTAAGTTATTTACATGCAAGTTTAATTTAGTGTTATTATTTTCAAATGCTTATGATCAATTAAGTTTAAAAAGCTCAAGTTGTTTCAACCCCCCCCCTAAACAACCATATCAGTATGTATGAAAAGATTTGTGAATTTGAAATTAGAAATTTATTGAATCAACCTTCTACATGTAAGTTTTTTAACTTATCCCAATAAGAATTGGATTGTTTGAGGGATATTTGCGATGATAAAAGCATAATTGTCATGAAGCTAGACAAGGGGGAGGTCTGGTTGTCATGGACAGCACTGATTATGATCATAGAATGCTTGACCTTTTGTCAGGGGATGAATATTGTGAAGTATCCCATAATGAAGTATTCATGGCATTTACTAAAATCGACAGTGCATTAACTGATATGTTATTTTCAGGGCCAGTTGTTTAAAGAGGAAATAGAATTTATGTTAAATGACAAACCAGCCATTGCAGGGATTTTTGGAATCTCCAAATTACATAAATGTGTAGACAACCCCCTTTAAGACTGACAGTAGATGCCACAAGATCTAAGACATACTATATTGCAAAATTTTTAGATCACATGCTTAAGAGATGTTTAAAGAAGTTGCCCTACGTATGTAAAAATTCTTGTCAACTTTTAAAGAAAATAAATAAACTGGATTTAGGTTCATAGGTTCATAGGTGCGCTCATAGGTGTGTACTAGGCTAATGGCCCTGGAGCCTTTACAAGCCTAGCCCATAGGATTATCCTGGCATCGTGCCACCCCGACATTAGTTGTCAGTGCATCTGTCGAGTAGAGCCACTGGAGTGATCCCCCGGGGTGAATATTCTGTTTCCCATCCACTCATCAAGATTTCTCTTGAAGAGGGCCAGTGAGGTGCTCTGTTTGATATGTATGGGAAGTCTATGCCATAGCATGGGCAGTCTCTGGGTTATGAATCTATCCCTCCAGCATGTTCTGTTGATTGTGGTAATGAGGTTGAGGTCTCTGGAGTGTGTGGTGCAAAGGGAAAAAAAAATCAGCACTGCCAAGTCTCGAGCCCTGGACCCTGTACACTATAGTCAGAACAATGTACCATTACACCATTGGATTTTGCAATTAACAGCGTTTTTGTGACCACAGATGTAACCAACTTATATTCAGACATCCAGCTTATATTCAGTCATCCCCCAAGAGATAGGTTTACAATGGTTTGAAGAGCAACTTTTTGCCTTGTCTGAGTTAGGAAGTGACAAAGTAAACACAGCTGTTGCACTGATGGATACAGTGTTAAGGGACAATTTCATCTACTTAAGCAAGTGACTGGAGTGGTGTTGGGGGCAACTTGTGCCCCCAATTTTGCCAGCTTAGTTATGGCTCAATGGGAAAAGGATTGTGTGTTCAGCAGTCAATTTAAAGGGTCATGGTCACCTTATACATATTTCTTGGATGACATATTTTTATTATGGCTAGAGACTCATGAAAAATGAAACAGGTTTCTAGATTATATCTTGATGTTGAATTAATGATAAATTTTGCCATTTTATGTTATGTTTCCAGTGTACATCATAAGGAGACTTTTTCCAACATATATTTACATTTCAATAGTTGCCATCCGAACGTTCAAAAGAAAGCCTTGGATAAGGGCCAGATGGTGCATCTGGCCCATTTGGTTTCAGATTTTAGTACTTTCATTACTGAACGAGAAGGATTGCTAGATATGTTTTTGCAAAGAGGGTACCCATTGAATTTTTTATCAGAAATTATAGTATTATTGACAAAGAGATTTCAATAGGTTTTATGCCCCTTTTTAAACCTGAACACATATATCAGGAACATTAATCAAGGTATTGAGAGCAGCGGTGAGAATCATGTTTCTAAAAATTTTAAAAACAATATAAGATTATTTATAAGCATGTATTCTATTGACCAATCACAAATCAAAAAAAACAGATCTCTTAAGGATTTGTTGGAAAGTGTGGTACCAAGACGAACACATACAGGCACTGATCACATCCATTCTAAGATGTGCAGAACATAAACACACACACACATACACACA
Source organism: Protopterus annectens (assembly GCF_019279795.1). Lineage (NCBI taxonomy): Eukaryota > Metazoa > Chordata > Ceratodontiformes > Protopteridae > Protopterus > Protopterus annectens. The sequence continues at coordinate 405,855,747 of NC_056731.1, read as the reverse complement.
CACACACACACACACACACACACACACACACACACACACACACACACTCACACACATGCAGTGACACACAGATGTGCACATGTATACACTTATATTTATATAGAGTGCAACATTAATTCCACTGGTTAACTGTTTACTGGGCAGGATGAGGCAGCTTCAATTTACTCTGACAGATTCCTACAACTAGAAGCCTATACTTTTGCTTCATAAGAATGCAAAGCAAATTTAATACCTTTGGTACCCTGCCCTGTACTAGTTTGAGTGCTAGGAATCCCAAACTACACAAGTACTGTAGACCTTTTCCACAGAGTACTATTTTGCATGTAACTCTCTGAACCTCAGTGCTTAGTGTGCACAGTGATTATTCTAGGCATTGAGGGGGGTGTTATGAATCAAAATGATCTTGTGGAGTATGCAAGACTGCTTACATTACTCTTGCATACTTCACAAATTACCATGAATTCCAGCCATAGTGTATTCTAATGTAATTATGTTTCTGAGAAGCAGAGATATGAATTTTACTTACTGAGGTAAGAAGCTAAAAACATGCATTTGTCAATGCTGGATGCTAGCTTGCACTGGAATTGCATTGGATCATTAGCAGTTAAAGCTGCTTGATCATAAATGATCATGTAGAAGCAATATACAGAATTTTGGTCTTAATAAAAATATATATTGCATTTATAAGCACTGCTAAAGCACTAATAAATAACTGAAATATATTATGCATGCCTCAATGAAAAAAATTATCACAGGAAAGCAACATACCTAATTTTTATTTTGATAAAATCTCAATTATATTGCTTTTCCAAGGGCTGTCAGAAGTTCTACCAAACAGTTAAAATTTACAAAAACTGGGTGACACATTTATGCAAGTAGTAATGCTACTCCTTCCATTTTTGTTAAGTTGCTTTAGCTGATGATAAGGTATAACTGTTGATTTAGGGTGTTTATGGCAGTTCTGTTAGTGTTTATTTCTGTTTCAATATGTATTTATGCATTGTTTCACTTTTGGTGGAGTCTTTCTATTGCATTTTGTACGTGAGTGTGTGTGTGTGTGTGTGTGTGTGTGTGTGTGTGTGTGTGTGTATGTGCGCACGTATGCGTATGTATAAGTGTGTGTATGCATGTGTGTGTATGTGTGTGTGTGTGTGTGTGTGTGTGTGTGTGTGTGTGTGTGTGTGTGTGTGTGTGTGTGTGTGTGTGTGTGTGTGTGTGTGTGTGTGTGTGTGTGTGTGTTTAATCTGACTATAAAATATTGTAGTTAATTTTTTTTGCTGCTATGGAGACTCTTGCTTTTTTTCACAGAATTCACTTCTTTTATACTGATTCTTTTCCTGCTTGTATGATTTACACATTTGCTTTCACCGGGAAGATTTATTTTACAGATTTGAATATATTTTTCTGTTCCTTATAAGGTAATATATTTTAAATGCCATTAATGTTGTAATGTGTGCTTAATCTGTGTCATAATACTGATTTCTGTTTTATTTATTTATTTTTGTCATACTTTTTTGCAGAGCTAGTCATTATTTGAATTGGGGTGCGTATTTCTAATATTTGGTGTTTTTATAATCATTTTAGTTTTTCCTGTGTTTAATAGCTTTTCCCCACTAAATGGCTTTAAGATAGTGGCAGTTTGTAAGGTTTTAAAGTCTCTGCGGTGGAAGGGATCTGTGGTTGAATGTGAAGTCTAGGTGGTCTGCATTAATTTTCTCCCATGCAGCAAAGCTGATTTGATGCACAAAACAAATAATTTCACCCTATAGTGGTCAAAATGAAGCCAATAAGAAAAAAAAATACTATTCCATGGCAAGTAGTAGAAGGACCAAGAACACAATATTAGCATATCACAGGTTTAATCTTCACATTCATCTTACAAAAAACTGACTTCTTCAGAATAAGCACAAATTAAGACACTCGTTATATAAAAACTAACAATCAAAGTTATGGGCTCAGAATAGGAAGTTTTATACCAACTTAAGGTCTGATGAAAGAATTCTCATGAATCAACTGAGGGGGGATAAGGGACTGCGTATCATGACCCCTGACAAGGGCGGTAGTATAGTAATATTCAGTTCAGAGGGTTATTCCAACATTATGCAGAATATTTTATTTAATGAAGAGAATTATGCACAGGTTTCTAAGAACCAAATAAATATTGCATATCAACGTATTGACAGTTATTTAGAAGAATATGCCCTGGACAAATGTATTACTAATGACCTCCTTAATTTTCTTACTAATTCCTATCCTAAGGTGCCGGTCATATTCGGCATCCCAAAAATACACAAAAGCATCATTGAACCACCTATTAGACCCATTGTTGCTGCCAGTGGCTCCAAAACACATAATCTGGCACTGTGTGCAGATAAAATTACTAAGCATGTAGCGGAAAGAGCAATACATCTAGTTAAGGATTCCTGGGATTTTCTAGGACAGCTTAAACAAAATCTATGGGCAGCTGATTTGGTATTTTTAACCATTGATGTGAAAGATCTTTTTTCTTGTATTCCTAAGCAAGAAGGACCAGAATTATTTGAAGAGTAAGAGTAATTAGTAGAGTAAGCAGATTTAGTTTGGTAATGTTTAACAATGCATTACATTTCCTCTCTACCCTGTTACTAACTTTTTCATAAAAATGTTGATACTGTGAAAACAGCAAGGGCCGGATTCACAAAGGCTTGCACGGAGTAGAGTAGAGTAAGACTCCATGCAGCCAACATGTCCGCCGAGCGATCTAGGAACAGCCAGTAGGGGCGTGCAACAGAGCTCTCAAAACGAGTCCTACATGGACAGGGCTTGGATATGCAAATTACCTCAATTGCAGGCGAAAGCAATGCAAATGAGGTAAATTTGCAATCCAGGAAACCCGAACCTGTCCGAGTAGGAGTAGTGTTATTTGCAGAAATGTACTCAGTTGACAACTGTGTACGGTTCTGCAAATAGCAAAACGAAGCTGTGACAGCTCCAAAAAAAGGATGCATTTACATGAGTAAGCATGCCAATGGCCAAAAATACAGCCATTGGCAACTTTACGTGCTGCAAAATAAAAATAAAATAACTTTTCTTTTCATCCCGATCTCTGGGGTTCAAGCGTAGTGCAGTGCTGCGCAAACGCGCTGCACTCTAAAAAACAGAAAATCAATAATGAAGATCCACAAATGTGGATTTTAATGCTAATATGAATTTACAATGCAAGTAAATGGCAGGCTGAATACAATATGGCCACCGAGTAGAGGTTGCTAAGGGGGGGGGGGGCTCAGTCTAAGAGATGTAACCAAGCATTAGTAGGCAATCCTATGTAAATGAAGGTTAGGATAGTGAATCGCAAGTTTACATAGCAAATGAGAACAGTCAGTGGAGTGTAGGAGTAGGATAAGGGGAGTAACAGAGTAGAAGATAGGTGACATCACGAGGGGGGGTATGTATGAAAGAAGTGAAGCTCATTGGAGCCGAGTGGCATGTGTCAGCTGTCATTTACACATCATTGAAAGAGGTGTGTCAACAGGTAGGCTAGGTAAAGGCAAGAAATTGAAGGTGTGTGCCGTGGATAACACCAAAGTTTCTTGCTGAACGTGTATGCGTGCATGTGTGCACCTGTAAACCCAAGTAAGACAGTGTGCACGCGTGTAAGCGTGAGTGCACACGTTTAAGCTGGAGTAAGCATGTATAAGGCTGTTTAAAGAATTGTAAGCGCATTTGCGCTGGTGTGCCCGCGTTTTAACAAGAATAAGCAAGTTTTAGTCTGTGTAAGCATGTGTGCACGTGTGTGAGCTGATGTGTGCGTGTTTGCACTTGTGTGCGCACCCCCCCCCCCCCCCCGAGGAAACAGAAAGGAAAAAGGAAGCACAACAAATAGTAGGAAGCTACCAGGGAGTACTAGCAGAGCTAGCAGGTAAAACCAATCAGAATCAGGCAATTACACAGGCAGTACACTAGCCCAGCCCAGCACTTAAAACTCTGCTAACAACAGTCCATTATGTTTCTCTCAAGATACACTGCAAAACTGCAGTAAGCTAATAGAAGTGAAAACTGAAAAAGCGTTACTGAGACAAAGAAATGTTAGGGGCTGCCATTGCTGTTATAAGGTGACATATGCAACATGCTGAGGATGGTGACAATGCAAATGTTGCTGGACATCCCACAGTGAGGAGACGGAGAAGAGTGTACAGGACCAGGGTAACCTACCAGGGGCTACATGAGCTGGAGATAGTGGAGCACTATAGAGTGGACAGAGACCTCTTGCAGCAAATTGTTGAGCTGTGCAGGCCATGCCTCACACACAGAACCAACAGAGGGAAACCCATCCCAGGGGAAACCAAGGTATGTGTTGGCCTAAGAATATTAGCAACAGGTATCTTCCAGAGACCAACTGGTGATATGATGGGGATATCACAGGCCTCAGCATCCAGGGTACTGCACCAGTTCCTGGATGCCATGTCAGCACATGTCAGTGATCATGTATATTTCCCCAATTCCCATGAGGTATTGGCCAGCAATATGCATCTCTTCCAGCAAATAGCAGAATACCCTGAGGTAGTGGGTGCAATAGACTGCACGCACATACGCATCAAAGCACCAGCTGGTGAGCGGGGTAGGGTCTACTTCAACTGCAAAGGCTTCCCCTCCATCAACTGCCAGGTCATGTGTGATGCCCAGGGCATAATACTGAATGTGTGTGCTGGCTGCCCTGGAAACTACCATGATTCCCGTATCTGGCATCTGACGCAGCTGTACCAGACATTTGCCAATGGGGACATCCCACATGGTCACCTAGTGGGGGATGCTGGCTATGCACTGGAGCCGTGGCTGATGACACCTATCAGAAACACACACACACCTGAAAAGGAACGCCATAATGAGGCACACGCACAAACACGAAATGTAATCGAGCATGTGTTTGGGCTGCTCAAGTCATGGTTCCGGTGCCTGGACACATCTGGTGGAGCCTTGCAGTACTCACCAACTACATGTACCCAAATTGTCATGGTATGTGCTATGCTACATAATATGATCCTGCAAAAACAGCTGCAGCAGGACCAGCATAGGCCTGGGCCAAACAGCCCCCCACCATTGCCAAGGCCATCACAGGCAGAGCGTGACTCGGAGGAGGAACAACCTGAGCCTGCCCCAGTAGGCAGAAGGAGGCGTGCCCAGTATGCTTTGGCCTTGGCAAAGAGGCAACGCATAGCACATACACTGGCTCAGTAGGAACTCTGAAAATTATACCTCTCTCTGACTCGCACATATAGTAAAAGGGATGCCTAAGTTGACACTACCTCCTTTCAAACATGTATAAGGAGTGTAGTATGTGCATCCGACATAGGCAGCCCTGCAGCACCACCTGAGGCATGATTGCCATGTGTTAAGCAATATAAAGCAGTGCTAAACAGCATTTACCACCATGTAGTATATGTAAACAAAATCACACACACCAACTAGCACAACTGTGGTCAATGTTGAGTAATATTGGGCAACGTCCAGCAATGTTGGTTAATATTGAGCAATGTCAGACAAGCTTGGTCTAAGTAGGGCATACCTGAACAAAAGCCAACATGCTCATATTTGCTCTACTGGCCCTTAAGCAGTCTGGTCTGCTCAGTATGAAAATATAAATCAGTGATGGGCCTCGAACCCAGGATACTGTGCACTATAGTCATAGTACTGAACCATTAAATCATGACAGTATTGCAGTTGTCAGTCTGTATGAAGAAATGTTGATAAGTCTATGCAAAGCATCTCATGGAAACCCTGCAGTCACAGCATAATCCCTGTTGAGTTATGACACAAAGGTGAGTCCTGCAGTAAGAATAGAACCTGACTTTCAACACACACAGTATAAATGTTAATATTAGTCATGTTCACACACATCAACAAATGTAGTGGACCTCAGACAGCAACATACTGAAAGGTCACACTGAGCATGCTCACACACTTGAATAAATGAGACAAATGTCAGGCAACAAAACATGGAAAGCCTGAATTGGGCATGCTCACACACTTAGGCCATGTCTGAGTACAGCAGTGGGCCACACATATCTGGCAGTTGCATGTATTAACCCAGGAACCTCTCACTATCCAGCAATCCACCCTGTGCACACATTTATATGACAACAGACACATATATAATATAGTGGAACCCTGTCATAATCAAATATGTTCTGCAGATACCTAAGTTGTTCATAGAAAGTGGGAAAGCAAAGACGATAAAAACCTGCAAACAGTATCATCAATAAACATTGTGCATCCTGAACATTATCATAGGTTCAGAGGTCGATACTAGGCTATCTGCCCAAGTGCATGTACAAGACTAGCCAGAGTGTGTTTGGCTTTCGCAACCCTGTCAGATTAGTACACTGTGCCTGTGAATAGTAGGTCACACTAGATAGCCCATTTACATTTAGTCTATTGTGCCTCTGTCTAGCAGGGACCCAGAAGATATCCCAGGGTAAACATACGATCACCCATCCACTTGTCAAGATGTCTCCTGTAGGTGGTCAGTGGGTGGCTCTGCCTATGCAAAACTGAGATTACAATCCGGAGTGAATGGAGTCTCTGGGATAAGAATCTGTCCCTCCAGCATGTCCCATTAACATCTGAGCTGAGGTATATGTCCCTGGAGTGGGAGCTCCAAGGGAGTCGGATATCCTGAGGTGGAGCATGTCCATTAATTCTGGGTTGGATATTTCCGTAAACAACAGGCACACTGCACATCCGAGTAGGACATAAGCGACTGAGTAGAGCTGGAGTTACTGTATACAAACTATGCAGGGAATCCGTGTGAGTCCCTAGATCTGCTTGTTGAGGAACTTTTGTGGCCATTACAGTTGTTGCAGGTGTCGGGTAAGGTACATCCCAAATGTGGCATTGTAACCAAGCATGGTCGTGATGAGTATAAGGGCACAATGACCTCACTTGATCTAGATGTGAAACCGTATGGGATAAGGTGGGCTATATAGAAGGTCTGTCTAACCACTTTGGCAACGTGATTGTCAAAGGTGAGAGTACGAACAAGTCGTGTCCCCAAACCCTAACAACACCTACTGTATGTAATGGATTACTACCTATGTGGTAATGTGTGGGCATGTTGTTATTCCCAAAGTGGATGACTATGCAACTAATGGCATTTAGCTGTAGGCCATGGCTCAGGCACCAGTCATCCATCTCTGTGAGACTCTGTTTGAGTATGCATGTGCCAGCTGGAGAGTTGATTATGGCACCCAGTTTGCAATCATCTGTGAACATGGTCAGCCATATTCCTCCTGTGTTAGCCTGTACGTCAGACAAATATATACTGAAAAAGAGAGGTCCCAGGACTGAGCCTTGTTGGATGCCATGTGTAACTGGTGCATAGTCAGACATGGCACCTGCAATACTGACCATGTGAGTGCTATCCCTGATCCAGATAGCAATCCATCGTGTGAGATATGTGTTGATATCGACGCTGGTGAGCCTATGCATAATGGCTGAGTGGGGTATTGTGTTGAAGGGTTTTGCAAGGTCCAGGTAGGCTGTGTGGACAACCGTCCCTACGTCGATGGACCTGGTAACTGTTTAAAGAATACGAACAGGTTCAAGAGGCACGATCTGCCCACAACAACACTGAAATGTGTAGGACACAGTGTCTGTAGGTTCCTGATGTCTATGTGTATGAGTCCCATGACAATACGCTCCATAGCTTTGCAGATCAGGCTAGTTAGGCTTATAGGGCGATATTGTCTGTGGTTCGTTGTGGCACCAACTCTGTGGAGCAGGACCACTGTCGCTGTACACCATTTCTTGGGTACATATCCTGTAGTAACTCTGATATTGAACAGTGACTTAATGTGAGGGTTACGTCTGTCATGAAGCTCGTGTAAGACACAGGCCGGGACATCGCTTTGGGGAGGGCAGCACTCACCTGTTTATTTGTGATGTCAGGGAGGTTACACTCTGTTGGGATGGATAGTTGCTCCTTAGGGGGGATGGGGGAGACATCTGCACTGAACCTGTTTGCCAGGATGCTGGCAATGTCAGTGGGTTCAGGGTATGTTTAGTCAGTATGCAGTAACTCACAGAATATCAGTGAGTGTCCACCCAGGTTCCTGACATAACTGAAGAAGGCCTTGTGATTGTCCTACGTGTCTGGTGCAATTGTCCGTTAGAAGCGGGCCTTAGATAAATTCATGAGTGATCATAGTTGTCTACTAGTACAGATCACAGATGCCTTCCCTGTCTAGGATTGTGCTCTATCATGTAGTAGCTTCCTCCTTTTGTTGTACAGCTTATTAATGGCCGGGGTCTACCAGACAGGTCCCCTGCCATTGGAGGAGTGAGACTTGTTGTTATTTGGGATAACACGATAAATGCAGTCCACTAGGTGTCCATAGAATGTGTATGTAAAGGATTCAGCAGTCTGAGCCATATTTATCACTGTCCCAGGGTCTCTGAAGGATACCATCTTGGTTTGGAGAAGTGAGACGTTTGCTTTTGAGAAGTTCACCAAGATTACCCAGGATGGGTGTGGGGACAGGATATGGATGTCCAGTAAGATAAATGTATGTTCTGACCTTACCAATGAGGATTATATTGTTAGTGTGGAACATAGAGTCCCCATGTTGGTGATGATCAGGTCCAATATGTTTTCTCCTCTTGTGGGTGTGGTGACCGGTTGTGCCATAGCATATGAGTTTACAAATAGTAGCAACTGTTGGGCAAGGGTGTTGGGGCTTGAGTAGTATTCCCAGTCAATGTTTGGGTATTTGAAGTCACCCAATATAATGGTGTTTGGGGAGACCTTCATATTCTCCAGTGTTCCCAGGAAAGCTGAGTGTGGTTCCTGAGTTTGGGAGGGTGGTCTGTAGCAGGCAACAAACTGAAAGGCAGTTTTGCACAATGTTAGTTGCACATGTATGGTCTGTGATGCTTCGTGCAGTGCTACTAACCCGGAGGTGTGTGTATCTGTGATGTATATGGATACTCCCCCTATTTGTGTTGGCCGTTCCAAGTCTTGTGGTCAGAAAGCATGGTATGAAATATAACCTGGTAGTGCTGGTGTGCATTTGTGAGCCTGAACCAGGTGTCTGTTAGTGCACAGATATCGCTATTCTCCATACTGAGGAGAGTCCTGAGTGGGCGCAATTTGAGGGTAACACATCTGGCGTTGAGCAGCATTACCCTTAGTTTCATTTACTCTATAATGTTTATGGAGGTGGGTTTGTCTTTTGAGCCCCGCTAAAAAAAGGCACTATGGTGGTAGCAAAACACTTAGCCAGTATTTGAAAGTCCAAGGGTGACAGGTGCAAGCTGTCCATAGCAAAGCTACATGGCATGTCGAGCATGTCACCCCAGGCTAACAGACACTGGATTCCCTTTGAATGACACCAATATGTTAGCCAACTGTTAAACGTGATAAGTTTGTTTGTATACTGTGACATTATACTTGGTGAGTGTAAGATGCTACACAATGTCAGGGTCTTACTGGCCTAGGCTACATGATCAGAGAGTTCCTCTATGTATCATGTCATGTGGTCCAGGGAGGAACGTATGAGGTTTTACGCACCAGCATGGACAATGATGGAGCCATTTCTGTACTTGCTTTGGAGTGACCTGAGTGCATGTGTTATGTGGCAGATCTTGGCACCTGACAGACAGCTCAAAGTGACCATCCCCTTGTTCGGCCTGGTGAGTGGGACGTCAGTGTGTCTGACAGTAAGTGTCACCCATTACAAGTGTATTAGGTGTGTTGTTTAGCCCAAAGGGCAGTGACTGTGTGGCACACTGACATTGTGAACTATGTGATATGTGGGTATTGTAGTGGGGTAGCAGTTGTTTGTGTGTCTGCTTTGGAGGTCTCTGCTGCTTAGGCAGAGTTTATTTAGAGCCTCCGAGTATGTTTATGTGTGATAATGTGGTTTGATTGCTGTCACTATAGGTTTATGTGAGACTGATATGTGGTGTGTGTGGTTACCTTCACCACCTGATAGACTGTGCCAGTCATGGGTCGAGAGAGCTCAGCCTCCTGTATGTCTATATAGTTGCATCTCTCACATATATCTGTGTTTGTTGGGAGGAGGAGAGGGTTGTCTGTGTACATGAGGCAGTTGTGACATTGTGTCAAAATCACAATATTCACCAGATGAACTGGACAGTACACACAAAACCGACCCCTGGACATGCCAGGATATTATGATGACATACTCTGTAGACTGATCACAAAGGATCAGTAGGGTGTTAAGTGTGTAAAAGAGTATAACAGGGATTAGTGCTCAGGTTTGTCTGTGTTTTGTAAAGAGTAGCTGCGAAGGAGTCCAGACGGAATCATGACACCTCCTTCAGCTATGTCATAAATAGTAATGTACACTTATATATGTCCTGGGTCTGGGCCAACTGTACCTGACTGACAATGCCGACATCCTGTCAGACAGGCCCATATATACATACCCACCTCCCACTGACGAAAGTCCCTATCATCATACCAGGAGATATCACATGTAGAATGGGTGAACAGCTCCCCTGAAAGCCAAAAGCATGGCAGCAATTGGATTACATTGTTTCCCTATATGTGTCATGAATGAACTACAGAACAAACAGACCCTGCACCTGAGCAGTCTGTTGAGCCTCACCCTCTCCACAGGATCTGGAACCGTTGAATGTGTTACAGCAACATATGGCACTCCCCACAAGTGTTGGTACACAACACACCATGGGAAGTATAGTCCAGTAAGCCTATGAAGTCTGATCTGCAAGGCCATGGAGTCCATCATGGTTGAAGTCATAAACAGAGCTATTGGAAGCTGACAAACACACAACCCTACCAACTGTGGTATGTTCATGTGCAGATCATGGTTCCCAAACATGCTAGACTGTTTGCAAGGCAGCCACCCAGGACGTACATCACTGAACGGAGCTACACATGTCTCACATAGACTTTGAATAGCCCTTTATCAACATGCATGCCATGTTAATGTGTATTTCTGTAGTATCATAACATAGTTAGGTAGAGGTTTGAATCTTGCAAACAATGACAGTGTGTGTTGGCGTGTATGTGTGTAATTTCCTTTGAGAGGAATGCCCTTTTTGGAGACTGGGAAAACACATTAAAAGAGGTACATTCCTCTTTGGAAATTCTGATGATGTCAGCATCCTGCAAATATAGCAGGAGAAAACAAAACACCCAATAAAGCATATAGCACGCCTTGTTAATGCGTATCTCTCTAGTATCATAACATAGTTAAGTAGGGGTTTGAAACCAGCAATTGTTGAGTGTGTGTGTAACACTGTTGGTCAATGCGGTGTGGGTTTTGCTTTTACTATAGTATGACATATCAGGATTAAAACAGTATGTGCATTGCACACATCAGGTATCTGTGTGGCAAATAAATATATGTACATGTGACCTCAATTAGTACATAGGTGTGAAGCCTGCATACTACATGAATACATTTGTTTCCTTTGACAGATTGTGCCTCTGCTTCTCAGATCGTAGGTTGCATATGTATGTATGTGACAAGGCCGGCCACTGTAGTGATCTGTGGCCAAGGTCATCTGTGCCACACACACCCATGACAGTTACTATAGAGTAGTGTGAGTGAGGGTACATGCCTATGGTATATGTCAGACATGTTCATACACAGCAACGACTGGCAATAATGGACAGTCATTATAGGTGTACAACAGCCTTGTGGATATGCATTCAGGCCCCTAATGTCTTATGTGCTACACCGAGGGACTCCACAATACCTCTGGATATGTGGATACCAAGGGACAAATGACATAACACGTGGCTGTAGGTACACATTGGTACCCAACATACATGTTGGGGGCTACCACCTATGTGGTACTGTCGGGATAGTATGTATAGTAAATGTGGATGACTATGCCATAGTCGGCTTAGTGCATACAGCATGTGTCGGACAACAGGTATCTGTCTGTATGATACCCTTGTGTAGGATATGTGCCCCATCCAGAGAATACATTGTAGGCCAATGCATGCATTTCCAGACATGGATGGACATATCCCTAGTGTGTTTGCATGCACCTAAGAGGCCTATATGCCAAACAGATGTGGTCCCAGGAACAGGTGGCAGTCAATACCACTGGTTACTGTTATAGTAAAGTACTGGAAGGATCCCACTGTTACTGAGTTCCCTACAACTGTGTGTCAGTTGTCAGGACATCATCTAATGATTGGTTATAGTCATGCTGTTGAGGTTGTGTATACTACCAGAATGCAAAACATTGACAGATATTAACAGTATCACCCACAGCATAGTGTCAACCCATGTCATACACACATGTGTACCCATGTTAGTACATATCTGTAGTAGAATGCATACTGGCCATCGAGAGATACTATGAGATGTTAACAATGTGTAAAACAGGGTATGTAGCACATCCCATGTGTCCACTATGCACGTACATGCAGACAGTGCGCACCCACCATGTTCACAGATGTACACCTGCTAATCTGTACTGCACAAATAACACACGTACTGTCCACTCACTAACACATGCTGGCAACACTATACACTTCAGCCAAGTGGCACATGGGGGGACAATACATACTCAGACCTAACACTGGTGTAAACAATGCTACATTGACAATCAGAGCTTTGATGCATCATGATTGCTCAGATATACCTACAAGGATATCATTACACTTTCCTGTTGACAACTTGCTAATATTGCTACACTGCTATAATGTCACCCTGTGCAGCAGCACCATGTTAGCCTGTTCCTGCATCAATGTTACAGATGACAGGAGGTGGCACAGGTGTCATCATATGCACAGGGTGTGTTGTTGGTTTGCCAGAGCCCAACACTGACCCATCCAATCGACATGTCTGTGTGTGTGTGTGTGTGTGTGTGTGTGTGTGTGTGTGTGTGTGTGTGTGTGTGTGTGTGTGTGTGTGAGGGACAACAATACAGCATGGGCCAATGTAGATGTAATGTGTGTGTGCATATGTGAGCCCTAGTTGTTTGGTTAATGTGTGTGTGTGTCTGCATGCACACAGCTCCACCATGTGGCTGCCATATATGGGAGGATGTGGGACAGCCACAGACTGTACCTGCCAGGCTGTACAGATCACTGTCTCTGGCCACGGACACAGTACCTGTGCCTGACAGGGGTGCTACGGACAGTATCTGGTACCAACCCTGACTGGGTACTATCATCAGAGGCAGAGGAATGTCGAGTGGACCCATGTCCCTGCTTGGACTGGCCAGAGCCACGTGGTCTACTAGGACAGTCAATCGACAGGCCAGCCCCAGCATTGCTGGGGCTGGTACTGCCACTACAGGAGCGGCTGTGATCTGTGGGCCATCCACGACGACTGCCAGCTGTTGATGTTGCTGGCATGCGTCCGCATCGATGTCTCAACCGTCCCGCATGGTCCTGGCTCATGGAAAACACATTGTGGAGGGCATCTAATGTCTCCCCCCAAGTCTGTCAATGACCTCGATGTAATTCCAGATGGCACCGGCAAGGTCATGGATGCTGTCTTTGATAGCGGTGTAATGGGCCCTCTGCGCCCTTAGTCCCTGTCTGGTGTACGGTTCCATATGTGCCCGTGCCTGCATTACAGCCCAGAACATACTCGAGGTTGTAAGACCTGTGAGGGCACATCTGCCAGGGGCAATATGACCAGTGGTGCTCCCCTGAGAACCCTTGGACATCCGCCTATGTGGTACCATTCCAGGAATCCAGGTATGGCTGCTGTGAGGGGATGCAAGTGCCATGGGTACCACAGTATCCTGGTCAATGCCAACTGTATGCTGTCCCTCGGCTAAGGCCATTGGTGATGAGGAATGTATTGGCAGTATGAGTGTGCGCATAGATGGGGTGGAACGCTGTGTACTATCGATTGGCGGACCAACGACAGACCCTATCAAACCTGCCTGTGCCACAATACATGTCTCATCATCTCCACTATTTGTGGCAGTGACTTCAGGTTCCCTGCTGCATTCAGCCACCCCAAACTCAGCACCTGTGAGAGGAAGACAGGAAACACACTTAACAATCTGTACATGATGTTAGCACACATGCACACATGCACACATGAACACATGAACACATGCACACATGAACACTTGCACACATGAACACATGAACACATGCACACAAATACACTCCTCACTACAGCAGATACACACACACCAGCAATCCAACACATACTCAATAGTGGATGAAGGTGGGTGACAGTATCACAAGGCAGTCACCTCACATGTGTCAGCATGCAGAATATATGTTGCTCAAGACCATGCAGTGTGAGTGTAGACGACCCTATTTAATGACAGTATACATGGCTTTGATGCATGTGTGTAAATGTTCAGTGATTGGCTACACCCTGGAACACAATGTGTACATGGACATAACATTGCTGTGCAAGTATTATCAGCTCTGCAATGTCCTGTGCACCATCACTCACAGGTATACATGCCATGGCTGCATGTGTTATCTGTGTGACACATAGATTTCCATGTCTGATTACAGTGTGTGTGTCCATAGCAGATAATAGTGGGCACAGGTGTAGCACATGCATGCTATGTACACACATGGGATGAGTGGTGCATGTAGACGTGAATGAATCCAAATGCTCGACATGGCCATTGTACAGCTGTTATGGTGAGTGTGGGACATATTGCAGATATGTCGGTGCCAGCCATGACATGGCATGCTACACGACTGCAATATTAAACACCACACATACCCAATGTGTGTCATGTGACCTATACACCCAATGGCATTCCAGGACATATATGTGTCACTTTGTACAGATGATGACTGCTATGCATATTGTGTATACTGGCATATGTAAGCACACACACAACATGCTATGCATATTGTGTATAGGTGCATATGTTTGCACACACACAACATTGAGGTGCAAAGCAATGACTGCTATGTGTAGTACTGTGGTTACTGTAACTGGATGGGGTGTAGTACCATGAGCCATCATCATCATGCATCATGTGATCACTCATGGCTACTAATGTGTGACAGACCACTGCCTAGCATGCTGTACCTGAACTGCAGTGCCATGGCTACGTTCACAATTACACAGCCACTTTGTACATGGGTGTGTGTTGCCCAATAGGGAGCATTGCCTAACATGACTGCGTTATGTGTTGATGAGTGTTGCACAGCCCCATGATAGGCCTCTACCCCTGCGGTATATCATGTGTGTGTGGATGACATGTGGGATACTGAAGTGTGACCTTACAGCAGGTGTGTGGTAATGTCATATGTAGCATGTTGAGGTGTACTGCGTATGATAAACGTGTTATGTTGTGTACAGCTGTAGCAACTATGCCTATCCAATGTGCAGTACGGTGTTGTCACAACTGTGTCTGATGCTCTGTGTATTGCATGTCATTGAGGCAGCTACTGACATTACTGAGCTGTGCAACGTCTTACAGCAAACATGCACGGCATGCATTATGCGTAGGTGTGTTACGTGTACATGGCCTACACCTCACCTATGACATGCACATTTCATTACCAGCATTGCAGTTATACCACACTCACCAGCATGGATTGTCTGCCCTGCTGTCACACTAGAGGGACCTACGAGAATATGAGAGAGTTTGTCAGTGGCCACAACTTTGGCATTGCTACTGTGGGTTTGCTAAACTACAGTAGAACAACAGTCGACAGTCACAGGTGTACAGATAATATTTCAAATATCAGTATTGCACAACACTAGGCAGCACAATTGCTAAACACACAGTACACATCTCACGTAGACATAATCTAACAATACAGGTAACTGTAGTCTACAGATAGGGCATGTTACTTGCACGCTCCATGTGAACATGCTGGGTGGCTCTGGCCTCCATGACAACACATGTCTGTGGGAGTTGCTGTTGTTGTCCAGGAGCCACCATGCTTAGGAGCAACTCCTCCACTCTGGTGAGGGGGGGGAATGAATGGCCACCCCACCACCTGTGGCAAGCTGTTGTCTATTGATATCAGATGCACGCCGCCGGACATCTCTAATTAAATCACTGCAGTGATGGCGTACCTGCTCATATGTCCGGTTATGCATGCCTATGTCATTTACCCGATGAACAAGATCTTGCCACAGTGCAGTCCGCTCATGCTGGTGCTGGCTGCTTCTGGAAAACAACAGTGTGTAGTGCTGCACCAGGCTTTGCTGGATCTCCTCTTCCTCTGCTGCTGTGTAAGAAGGGTTACGTTGGTGGGCCATCAGGCTGAAAGAGAAATGAACAATATGTGTGAGCGAGTCCTGTGGCACACTTTACACCCTTAACCACAGATATCACTTCACTGCCATATATACCATCCGTTTGTCTGTCAGAGGATACACACGTTCAATACCACATATTGGTTCTCAGGCCACAACTGACTAACAGTGCCTGGCACACTCTACATATCAAACCACTATACAACAGTACCCAGCACACTGTTTGTGGCACAATGCACAACCTCGCCACAGGGGTATATATCATGCTAATGCATGAACAAAGATGTCATCCATTGCAATGAATGTAAAGTACAGTAACAGTAGTACCAGTAAACCACCCTAGTCATTGATGCCATAGCACTGCCTAACATATGTGCACAGTTGTTAATATAGGTGGCATACTGCTGTAACAGAGTATATATGTTGCTAGATACACACGTATACCCTGTAACACACATATGATTGCGGCCATGGTACAGGCATAATTACACACACATCAGACAAACATGCAACACACCACTGTATGCCAACACAGATGAGCTTTACCTGTGTACCATACAGTACTGTGTGCCACTACTTACAAACCCTTATGCCTGAGTTATGTCCTTTGTGCAGACTACAGGAAACACACAAGACAGTGTTTCCAAGCAATGTGAGCACACACCATATTGTGCTGTTTAGGCCTACAGCTTCAGGTAGTACTACAGTTCATATGGGAGTTGGATTCACCAGCAGTACCACTCACTAAGCATACATGTAATGCTTTAGCCTACAATGGGACACCACAGTCATCAACAAGGAACTACGTCACATCATATGCCATACTACTATGTCTGCTTAACAATAACATACACATCTTTTGCTGGCCTCACAGCTAGGATAGACACTACCATGTCAGATATAACTTCACACTATGCTATCACACCTTTACAGACCTTGTACATATTCAGCGTTACACTTATTCAACCTCACATAGCAGGTATTGCATTGAGTACATGTGTGAGTGCATAGTGTCATAGGTAGGTGAGATGCTATTGGTCCTAGGGCCTACAGCAGCCTAGCCATAAGCTATCCTGGCCTTTGCCACACATGTACTTTGATTTCACTTGCCCCTGTCAACCAGAACCACAGAGGGGATTCCTGGGGTGTATTGCCAATCTCCCTCCTCAGGGGTATTTATGACAACTGCTAATGAGGAGCCTTGCTTGCTATTGCTAGGTGGTCTATTCCAGAGTATGGCATATCTCTGAGATAGGAACTTATCCCTCCAGCATGTGCTGTTTAGTGAGCTGAAGAGGTTTAGGTCCCTAGAGCGTGTAGCCTGGAGGGATTGTGATATGTTGCCATGGTGGTTGTCACACAGCTATGGGTCTGACATACCTCTGTATGTCCTGCAGAGGTCACCTTTGTGTGGGCAGTATGCAATACAGTCTAGCTGTGGTTTTGTGAGTCAGTCTGCATAGGGCATATGTTTGAGGCCAGTATTACCCTTTGTGAGGTATGTCTGTGGCCTTTCCACTTGCTGTAGTTGTCATGTTAGATTCATAGATTATTAGATTCATAGATTCATAGATTATTACTAGGCTAGCTGCCCTCATGGACCATTTTTAAGCCTAGCCAATTACCCCCTGTGAGAATCAAACCCTGCACCTTGTGCTTCTTAGGTAAACACCTTAACCATTACACCACCCTCCAACATACCACACGGGGCATTGTGATGAATAGAGGGGAACACTGACCTATATTTCCCTAGATGACACACCTGTTGTCATGGCACATACCATATAGACAGATTACAAGTCTAGTGTGGCACTGTCTTTGTCAAAGGGGAGGCTACTGTCCACCTGTGTCCCATGTTCCCTTATCACACCTTCAGTGTTAGGTAGATTTCTACCTATGTGGTAGTTAATGGGTATAGTGTTTTGGAAATGAGGAATGGCACTGCAGTATCAGCACTTGTCTACAGTCCATGCCTTGGTCACCACACACCTGTTGCAGTACATATGGCCCCATGTCTCTCTCTCTCTATATATATATCTATCTATATATATATATATATATCTATATATATATATATATATATATATATATATATATATATATATACATATCTGTACACATACATGTACACATCCATTGCTGTACATATAGATGTACATATAGGCACATGTACAGTCCACCTTTCATGGTGGGGATATCACTTATGCGACAGTTATGTGATCATATTGCACAGTGCTGTGCAGAATGCACTTTGGTGTCCTCAGCCCATGTAGCTTTAGCAGGCCTCACTGGCTGTAACACAGCAGATCTGACAAATCAGTCCCACAGCGTTTAACCACCACATGACATATATCAGCACTGCATGCTGTTTTCTATGCCTCACATTACGATCTACATAGATATATGCACATAACAACCTTCAACGACATATATGTGTCCACCCTTCACTAACAGTTGCAGTATGTCCCTTGCCCTATGCACATGTGCAGATACAGATAGATATGTACTGCTGCTACATATGGATGATTTGCAGTGTGTAGAGTACTCTTCAGGAACATCTACTACATGCCGGCACATACATATGAGTTACATACCTTACCTTTGTTTTCCCCTGCTCCATCTGTTGTTATTGTTTTTTTTTTTTTTTTTTTTTTTTGGTTGTTTGTTTTGGGTTTTCTCTGTCTGTTTCTGTCTCTTTTCTCTGTGTCTCTGTCTGTGTCTCTGTTTCTCTTTCACTCTCGCTCTCTATCTCCCTGTTCCTGCAATTATATTATTGGATGTGTGGACAGCAGGTACAGCCTGCTTTCTAGGTATCTGCACATGTGCATGTGACAGCCTCTGCACCAATTGCTGCCCACCATTCAGTAATTGCATGCAGCCTGCTGTGTGGTGATTGAGTACTCACTGTGATTGTAGCCCACTGCTATAAAATGCTAGGTTATGTAGGCGTAGCCCTTTTAGCTTTCCAAGGTGGGGTCCATGCTTGTTTGCTCTGGACACCATTGCGTCAGTCAGAAGGTTGGTATATGTCTCTTATTTGAAGCTAGGGTTGTAGCCAGTGATATGCATGTTGTACTCAAACCTGAATGTTGCTGCTTCCAGTACACACTTCTCAGTTTAGACATGTGCTCACCCCTCTAAATGCTAACACAGGATACATGGGAGTATGTACTTCCTTTCTGAATTAGACAATTAACTGCCATACAAATGTGGTTATTGCAATGTATTCCTGTGGCACATGCACTGTTTGTGAATTGATATACTGTAATTATTAAGTTACTCACTTCTGAACAGTTTGTGGTTTGTTTGTGTTGACATTAGCACAGGCTGATCAACACAACTGGACATATTTCAGTACTGAGTATGCCTACCTACACCCTTGTTTTTGCCTGAATACACAGGTATGTTGTACCTTTGGGTAGGGGTGCAGAACCAGAAAGAGCATTTTTTATTATCGTGTGAGGTTTATCTTGCTGAACATACAGGGTTGCTGTGTACCTGTTAGTCTATCAAGGCAAGTAGTCTGTCTGCGTAGCTCCCACCTGTGGACATATCCAGATGGTACCTAGAGGTTAGCCTATTATTCTTTGTCTGTGCACCACACCAGTCTTTTCAGCACTGGCACAATGGCATTGTCGCAGTTGGTTGCTAGCAGTATGGCTACATCCTGTGATATTTCTGTGTTATACTCCTACATAAGGGCATGCTTGTGGAACTCCTTCCAAAGCTATTTGCAGAGTGTGTAACAGCAGGAATGCTGATATGCCTGTGTGTTTCTGCCTCTGCCAGGCCTCAGATACTCTCAGGTATATATTTGAACGGCCTCAGTGAAAGGTACATATAAGTGGGATACACCTGCAATATATTACAGACATATTGCAGTTGAGACTTTCTTGGTAATCGGAGCATATGTATTACTACACCATTTCTGATGTGCAAGCAGTGTCTACTCTCACCTATTGACATTATTCATTAAGTGTGATTCCCCACTTTTCTGCCTAATGTTAATACTTTTCAGAGTAATTCAGAGGGGCACAGCTAACATTTGTTTACAAATCAGGGACATACCTGTAAAGCAGTCACAGTTGGGGAGTCTGGCCTCTGCCCTATTCAACTTTGCCAGTGTTTATCCTGGTCTGATAATGTGTGGTGTTTGTAAGGTGCTACTGTAATATTATTCCCTGCTAGAATGGCTGGTTCTCTTTTCACAGTCATGTCATGCAATTCCACAACTGCTGGTAAAGGCCAACAGAACAGGATTTGTGTTATGCCATTCCTAATTTCCATTTACATTCCCTCATTGTAATGCATGATATATTTATTTCAGCACCAAGTTATTCGTATATCTGCTGTGGCTTAGTGGTAATTCATGCAGTCTATTGTGTCAATGGTCTGGGGTTCGAGACTGAGACAGGTTTTTTCTTTTGCTGCTGAGCAGAACAAGGGCCCTGACATAGAGTGACTAAGGCACTTTTAAGCAGTTGTAAGCGGGTTTGCACAGGTTTGCGTGACACATAGCTAAGCGCACACATGTGCACACTCGCTTAAACCCGCTAACTACTGCTTAAAAGTGCTTACTCCCACTAACTCCCGTGCTAATTTCTTTGAAAGAAAAGAAAATGGGGAGATAGGAAAGTGGTGAAAAAGGGGGCACAAAGAGGGACAGACAGTAGGTAAACAAGCTCGGGATGTGCAGGACGGGTGTAGGGAAAGTCCATAGCTGCCCATTTCTTTACCAGCAACAGCTGTGCATATGCAGTAAATTTGAAGTGAAATTTGAAACCTTCCACCCCTGGGAGAGGGGTGAGGACAACAAAGTATGTTGTACTGCCAATTATAATTATCAGTTTACATGTCCAGGGGTTGGGAGGGTGGCTTAATGGCTAAGGTGTTTGCCTTACAAACACAAGGTGCAGGGTTTGAGTCTCACAAGGAATAATTGGCTAGGCTTAAAATGGCTCGCAAGGGCGGTTAGCTTAGTACTAAACTATGAACTATGAACCTATGTGTGTGAAATGGGCAGCTATGTATGGGGCATAATTTTTTTTGTGGGTACAGATTGCCCTTTTTTTTTCAGGTGAGAGTGGAAAGTGAGGTAGAGGAAGTAGGTATGTTTGGGGAGGTAGGTTGGGGAGGTTAACAGGCAAGACAAACAAGACGCATACAGGGGCAGTGTAGGACACATGGGGTGGCTGAACACAATTGACGGGGACGGATGTTTGGAAATCGCAAGCCCATGAGCCCACAGATAGTAACAGTGGAACTGAGATCCCCATCCATGGGCAGTCACCACTGCACCTTCACAGCCCCCAGGGTGGCTGTGCTGAGGGCTGTGTAGGATGGGCAGGCTCACCTGTGAGACATGCCACTCTTGCCTTGAGCTGGCGTACGGGATCAGCGACTGAACGCTGGATCTCCCTACACACCACAGCCCGGACCCTTCAAAGGGTGACAGGTGGCCCTTCTCTGCCCATGCTTGCATGGGGGGGATGAGCCCCATCCCCTGCAGCCCTTCCACCTGAAGGTGGCACAGGACCAATGGAGGAGGTGAGCCTGGGCTGGGAACCGTACCTGCTGGTGCCAGGTGCACTCGCCAGCTGAGGAGGGACAGGTGGGTCCGCTGGGACCGGCCTTCCCATACGTTCTGTGATTAGGTGTGTTTAATTACAACTTAAACAACAGCATTCCAGATTAGTTGTAACAGCATGCAGTAATATTCCCATTAACCCAACACACTAAGGTTCCAACAGTTGAACAGCAAGCATAACACATGCATATATTGAATGACAGTGGATATTCCAACAGCATGCAGGGATGATTGGTAGCAACAGGCCACCATGATTGTGGTGTTTGAACAGGGTGCATGCATCAAAGTGAATGCAAATATTTATAGAACAATAGGACATATGTCCCAACAAATATTTGAGATTACACATACCCACTGAGGTGTGGAATTGCATGGTTTATGCACATACAGTTGGGTGGAGAAAGAAACCTCAATTAACATCTTATAAGTACTTTTAGTCTACACTACATTTCTAGTGACTGCAAGTGTATATCCCCTACATGTATTATTACACTTGCAAACATGCATTAGGTTGTGTAATGGGTTTGGCTAGTTCAATATATATCTGACCTATATCTGACATACAAACTGTCCAAGATGCAGATATTACTCCTACATATTTCTTGATTTCATTTATATTTCTTTATCTACATATCTGGATGTTTTCATATGACATTTTCACTTCTTTTTATACAGAACCCTGCATTTCTTGAAGCACAGTCACATTTCTGGGGAACAAATTAACATGCTACTCATGTGCCAGATTTACTTATGCATGCCAGCCAGTAACTGACTGTTGAGGACTGTATATATGCTTCACAGCTACTAGCACTTCCATCACCCACTTTAGATGGAACTGCACAACTCTGGGTTGCCAGCACTTATTAAAACAGTACTATTTGTATAATGCAAGGGTACAACAACATTTCAAAGTTAGTGACACAGACACACTCTGGGTTTTATACCTTTATTAACTTTATTAATTACATTACACACTTTTACACAGGCTCACTTCTTTATTTGATATAACAGTGCATATGGAAGATAAATTCAAGACATATTATACCTTTATTAATAGGTTAGAACACTCTTTTTCAGGCTTACTCACTTATTTTATATGACAGTACCTGCAGAGATATTATTCCGGACATATTTTACCTTTCTTAATGGGTTACTACACTCTTTTTCTGGTTATCTAACTTTTTTATATGACAGTACATGCAGAGGACTTATTCAGGGCATTTTATGGCTGTATTATTGGACTACAACACTTTCTTTCATGCTCTCTCCCCTATTTTATATAACAATACATGCAGAATAATCACTAACCTGCCTGGTGGTGCAGCCTTAGCAGCCTATCTGCATAGGCTTGCTGATTCGCAGCACGGTCACCTGCAGCTGTGAAGTGAATGAAGGGATATTGAGACATACCTATCCATTATACATACTCAATTATCAATTCTTACATACTGCATTCCATGGCTACCTACTCAGTTGTGGGACATCTGGCATCTCACGGGCCTCCTGTATCCATTGGTTCAGGCGGTACTGCTTCTGTCTCTTCAGGTCTGCATGGTGGTGACGGACCTGCTCACCAGTCCGAGGAATGCCTGTGAGGTCATGACCTAACCGGTTCCAAGCTTCTGCCTTGTACTCCATCCCTTGGAAATGGCCCTGCAGGAGTCTTGACTCATGACGGTGGCCAAGGAGCCAAACCATGTATTTCGACTCCTCGATGCCCCAACGTTGAGCTCAGAAGCATGTACCCTCTCCAGCACCAGCCATTCTAACTGCAGATGTAAGTTACAATCAGTTATGGCGAGTATTCCTGCCTATGGGGCTTAAATATGCTGCATTTCCCGCACTTTTTTGTGACTGGCCATTTTTGAAAATTCTTGGCTGACTGCAGACCTGCTTAGGAATGGTTAATCTACCATTGTTAACAGTGGCTGTTTCTCCTAAGCTGTCATGGCTTAGTGGTTCAGTACTTTGATTATGGTGCACAGAGTCCTGGGTTCGAGCCTTGTCATTCATTTTATTTTAATACTATCCAGACAGGCTAGGGGGTGTGGCTGTGTTTAAGCAACTTTGCTCTACATTGCTCCACATTGCCCTTACGGTGCCCTGGTTGGCATGGCGTGCACGTCCGTGCAAACCGATTGCACTGGGTAAAGCGCTATTTAACTATGGGCAACACTATTGTGCTGGGTACAGCGCTATTTAACTATGGGCAACTCTATTGCACTGGGTAAAGTGCTATTTAACTATGGGCAACTCTATTGCGCTGGGTAAAGCGCTAATTAACTATGGGCAACTCTATTGCGCTGGGTAAAGTGCTATTTAACTATGGGCAACTCTATTGCGCTGGGTAAAGCGCTAATTAACTATGGGCAACTCTATTGCGCTGGGTAAAGCGCTATTTAACTATGGACAACTCTATTGCGCTGGATAAAGTGCTGCTTAACTGCGGGCAATTATATATCAGGATCCTTTAAAAATATATATTTTGTTCACTGATACAAAGGCCATTTCACTGCTTTTTACTAATATTTTAATCATATATGTCATGTATTATTTCATATACTGATTTAAAACACATATAAGAAGGGGAGTGGTGGGACTCGCACTGTGAATGCCTCCTCTTTGTGCGAATGCTTTACCATTACGCTATTGCTATTTGGTGGGATTTGTATAAACATTTATTTCTTATGCTCTTCCATGTCGGAATTGTAAACCCCCATCACAGTTATAAAAAGTAAAACATTCATTTTATTTTTTTTAAATTCCCGAAATAGCTGCCCATATTTGTACGTGTGTGCATAGGGGCTAGGTCTAATGGCTGTATGAACAGGGAAGCTGGGAGAGTCTACTGGGATAAAAGTAATACTCTAATCAATGAAATGGAAATATGGCTAAGAATGCAGAAATCATTGTTATAATGTGTTGTTCTAAGTAGCCTAGGGTAGAAAGGGTTAACCAGAGAAGTGATCGAGAATAATTAAACAGAGCTATGAATTAATAATATAGCAAAGTTTGGGCTTAATTGGTCTAAAAGGCAAAAAATGGAAAATAACCAATATAAATGGACCCCCTTCCCAATGGATAACAGGGTAGTTGGGGATGGTGGGATGAATTTTAGAACTTACTGAAACCTCAGCACAGAAGCAGCTTCTTAACTTGACAAGGAAAAATTCAACATGGTGACCTTAGTGGAGTTTGCTAGATTTGTCGAGGAATGCCTACTTATCCAACATGGTGACCTTAGTGGAGTTTGCTGTTTATGTTGAGAAATGCATACCTATCCAACATGGTGACCTTCGTGGAAGTTGCTGGATTTGTTGGGCAATGCCTACTTATCTTGGAGAGAAGTCAAGATGAGGCATGGAGAGGAGGCAACAGATAATAGTATGGCTTAGAAACAGCATCAGATTAACAGGGCACACAACACAGACCACTTGAAGTGCAGGAGTCAGACAGACAAGACAGAGATGTGCTGTTGTAAAGTAATGAAGAAATGGTGGCTAGTTAGCTTCCAATGAAGGATGAAATGGTGACTAGTTAGCTTCCAATGAAGGATGAAATGGTGACTCTAGTTAGCTTCCAATGAAGAATGTTCTGAATTATAAAACCAGTCAAGTGCTACATGCTTTTTTTTTTTTATAAATCTGGAGAACTCCGAGGAAGGTTTGCTATGAGCATACATTCATGTGTGTTTTTTCTTTCTCAGGAAATGTATCTAAGTAGCTATTATCTTGTCTGACTTGAGTTACCTTCTTTACTGGTCCCTATTTATCTCCCCATATCTACTGTTTTACCATGCAGCTGCTCTCCACTCTGCCTTACAACTCTAGCTATCTTGTGGGTGGTTACTTACCTTTTTTTTCAGGTTAATACCCACATCTATAGTACCACTGCAATGTTATTCTTCTTCCCTCACCAAAGTTCTTTAAAGTATATTTGATAAGTTTATGGTTTCATAGGTACTTACTAGGCTATTAATCTGTGAAAATCTTAAGAAGCCTAGTCTTACATTCCCATTGTAGTTTTTAGCCCTTGTACTTTACATAAAAATAACCATAGGTAGGCAGAATGAGGAAATGTTAGGATATTTATTTGTTACCCCTATTTACCAGGGACATGGGTTCTAAACCAAGAGTGAATACATATGAATAGGGTAAGAGAAGTACTTTGCACTTTCTGCACATGAGAAATTCTCCTGTCTTCTTCTACTTGGCTTTTAACTTCGGCTGATTAAATGGCACATGCCTTTTAACATTGCTGAATTTAGATGGGACACGTTAGCTCTAGGTGATTTTTTGATATCCCATCCTGACCCTGAGCTCATGTAAAAATGGGAAAAAGGAGCATTATGATGACGTCAGGGACTAATGGTGCTAGAGCTTCCCCAGCAGTCCAAAATGAGACTGATTTACTTAATAAATAAGACCGTCATATGTCAGCTTTTTCCTCACGGCAGGCAGGATTTTATCATTTCTTTTGGGAGATCCAGTTTTTATGTTGTTTTCATCTGTTGAGCCGTTCTTTCTTACAAAGTTTTGAAGCAAGCTTTTCATTAATTAATTAATTAATTAATTAATTAATTAATTAATTAATTAATTTCCAGTTTGGTTACAGGGGAGGCCACTGGGTCAACATGACCCATTTTCAGTGGAGGCCCGGGGAGAAAAGCTCCAAGAAAGCATTGTACAAGTTCAATTACAATAAAATGCAGGAGTATACAAGATAACATTGTATTGAGAAACACAAATAAGAATTTACAACAAGCATAGTAGGCAGAATCTGTTAAGAGAGAAGTTAAGGGTGATTCAGTTACTTTTGATGCAAGGGAAAATGAGTGTTCAGAGTGAGTGTCAGTTAAATTACATTTGTTGAGGAATCAGATTATGCTTGTTTTATATACATACTTAAAGTACAAAGTAGAAAATTATTCACAATATTTACATTAATTACAGGTTTAGTCAAGTGAGCACAGCTCTAGGAATTTTAAGTTGATTAAAGATAGTGAAGCTAAAGAAGTTAAAGAGAGCTTGTAAAGGGTTATAGGTATGAGACTGTGGGAGATTAAGAGAGCTGAGTACCAGGGGAAAGGACCCCTAGGGCATAGAGATAGCAAAGATTAAGTAGGGTGGAGGCAGGTGCATTTCCATTTAGTGGACAAGTGTTTGAAAAGTTGACTTTTGAAGTTGTCAGAGTTAGAGGTGACTCAGTGTGGAGGGAAGGGAATTCCATTTTTTGCCTGGAGCATAAGAGAGGAGCAGTTGGCCAGCAGGGCACTTAGGTTTGTGGATAGCAATTAGATTCTGGTGCTCAGATCTAAGTGTTCTGTTAGGAATATAAGGGGCAAGGATATTAGCTAGAGCAGGGCATTTTGTGGGATGGAATATAAGTCTATGTGCTGTGGATAGTTGCAGGTAGTCCAGGTGGTTAGAAATTTCTAGCCAATTCAAGGATTGAAGGGTGAAGCAATGATGGGTGGAATGTTTGGAATTGGTGGCAAATTTAGAGATTTTATTGTAGCAGTTTTCTAGTTTGGAGGTTGTAGAGGCAGACAGGTTGGTTAGGAGAGGAGCACCATATAATAAGGAAGGAAGAAGATATGTAGTGGCCAGAGTATGCCTAGTGGAATTAGAGAGAAAGCAATTGTTCCTATACAACATACCTAGCTTTTGGTGTTTTTTTTAATGTTTCGTTGAATGTGGATGTCGAACTTGAGGTGTTCATCAACAGTTATGCCTAGGAGTTTAGCAGAAGGTACCACTTCTATGGGTGAGTTTGATTGGCTAAGGACTTTGAATTCATTTTTGTTATGGGAGTAGGTCTTAGAGGGGGGGGTATAGTAGGATTTTAGATTTTATTGCATTGAGAGAGAGGTGGTTTTGGTGCATCCAGTTTTCTGTTGTGAAGAGTGCAGTTTGAGTTTTTGTCAGCAGTTCAGAGAAGTTAGTAGCAAAGCAGACTAAGGTACAATCGAAAGCATATTGAATGATTTTTGCATCTGGAATAGCAGTGTGGTGGTTACTGATGAAAATGTTGAAAAGCATGGGCCCGAGGATGGATCCCTGTGGTACGCCTGTTAGGGTAGGTAAGAAAGAAGAGATGAGTTCTTCCATTTGATTGCCTGAGATCTGTCTGCTAGATAACTAGAGAACCAGGATAGAGTTTTTGTTGAGAGGTGAAGGTTTGAGAGATGGCATAGTAAGTGGTTGTGGGAAACAGTGTCAATTGCCTTAGACAGATCTAGTAAAACAGTAGAAACTAGGTGTCCAGAGTCTCGGGCTTGATTGACAGTTTCAAGGAAAGAGAGAAGGGCAGTTAAGGTGCTGTGCGCTGGGTGGAAACCATGCTGGGTGGGTGTGAGAAGATTGTTTTGGGTTAGGAATGGCATAAGTTGGTAGTGAATGCATTTTTCAAGGATTTTAGAGATTGGGGAGAGCAGAGCAATGGGGCTAAAGTTAGAGACACTTGTATGTTTGCCTCCTTTATGGAGAGGGATGATATAAGCTGAGCGCCAAAGTTTGGGGACGTAGGATTCATTTATGGATCTGTTTATAATGATGCTGATTGGGAGAGCAATACCACCTGCCGCATATTTTAGGTAGGAGGGGGGAATATTGTCTGGAGCGTTACTGCATGGTTTGAGTTTGGAAAGGACTTTTCTTATAAAGTTTGTGGAGACGGGTTTAAACTCAAACAGAAGAGGAGGGTTGTTAGGAGAGTTTGGAGGCTGAGAGTGAGGGGCAGTTGGGTTATTGTTTTGAAAAGATTTGGTAAGGGCAGAGATGCTTTCTATGAAAAATGAATTGAATTCAGTGCCTAGTTCCGGGTCGGATTTGCTTGGGTCAGGACAGGGATTATTCTTTGTGCCTGGATGGAGGAGAGAGTTTATAGAATTCCAGAATTGCTTTGGGTTTTTATTGTTATTGGACTGGAGCTTGACATAGTAGGATTTTTTGTCCTTGGTGATTAGCTGTTTTACTAGGTTGTGGAGCTGTTTATACTGAAGCAGGGTAGTGGGCTGTTTATTATTTTGGTAGAGCTTCCAAAGTTTGTCTCTTTGGTGCACAGCCTGTTTTGTTTGTTTGGAAAACCATGGAGCTGTGTTAGTTTTTATTCTTTTATATCTTGGGGGGGGGGGGAGGCTAGGGAGTTTGCCAGTTCATTTGTTTGAGTAAGTTTGAGAAAGTGGTGGGGTTAAAGTTGGTGAGGTTACGAGTGTAAATGTATTGATGTTGGTATGGGGAAAAGCTAGTGGAGCGATGGATGAAGGCTGGGAGGTGGTCACTAATGGTATCTGGAATTATGCCTGTGTTGGTTATTTTGTTAGGATTTGAGACTAGGATCCAATCTAAAGTGGAACCAGGGGGATTTGTTTTATTAGGTCGAGTGTTAGCGTGGGTTATTTGAGTAGAGTTGTAGAGACTGATGGATAGGGATGGCGAGGGTCTAATTATTTTATTCCAGTCAATATTCACATCTTCTAAGATATAGGTTTCGTAGTTAATTTTTGTGGATGACCATAAGAGAATCTCCTCGAGAGTTGAGCTGTTATTACCAGGAGAGATATAGAGGGCAGTGAAGCAAATATTATTGTGCTTGTTTAGCTTAAGTAGTCCAGCAGTTAGTTCGCTGTTTTGGAATTGTGGGATTGGAATTTGGAGGGGAATTAAGGTGAGGAGGTTAGAGTAGACTAGGGCAGTGCCGGCACCTTTTTTTCTTAGTCAGTCATTTCTGAGAATATTGAATCCTTGGGGCAGGATCTCTGAGTCAGCGATGAAGGGTTTGAGCCAAGTTTCAGCTATGGCTACGATGTCAGATTGGTTGTGGTTTAGCCAAGTATGGAAGTGGTGAGCTTTGTTACAAAGACTCTGTGCATTGATAGTAATGATCTTTAGGTGATTAATGTGGGAGGAAGAAGTTGAGGGGTTGGTGTTGTTATTACAGTGAGTAGGACCGGGGTTGGGATGGATATCACCGGCTTGGATTATGTTGTTGAAGGGAATGTCTTTTAGACATTTTGGTTTGCTAGGAATGTGTTTAGGGAGTTTTGAGGTTAGATTAGGTGACAGTATCTTAGCTTTGCAGGGGAACAGGAAGAAATTATGGAGGAATAGGTGGAGAGGCTTGGGCTGAATAAGAAAGGGGGAGAAAGAGTGGAAATGTGAGTAATAGTGAGGATGAGGATGGAATTGTATGGAGGTTACTTTTATGGGTAGTAATGGACAAGTAAGGGAGGAATATGAGCTAGCATAGCATAAGGGAATTAGGAAGAGAGAAAGGAGACACTGGACCTGGAAGGTGTGGTGATTTAAGGAGGTCATGTCAGATGAGAGAGAGAGATAAGTGTAGATATGAAGGGGAGAGAAAGGCTGATAATGAGAGAGGGTTTAAAATGGGATTGAGGTTTTCTAGGAATTAAGGGAGAGTGGAGGAGAGTATGTCTGAGTAGGTGGATTATGAGTGGAAGAGTGTGGGAGGGAGGGATTTTGGTGGGAGGAGTAATTAATGTATTACTTATCAGATCAAAACTAACACTTAGTAGTCACAGGATAACTATATTATTATAAAAGAGAACATACACTCTAAACAATTAGAATTATACACACAGTAATTATAATATACCGGTAAGATTGCTATTATGAGACAAAACAAGTAACATTAATAAAAGGCAAACGTTATCTATATCTATAACAAATCTATCTATACACGCACACACACACACACACACACACACACACATATATATATATATATATATATATATATATATATATATATTTTTTTTTTTTTTTTTTTAAATAAAATAGCAATAGCACCACTTAGCATCTCAGCTCATGTCTAATAGAGTCAAAAGAACATTACATCAAACACTTGCAGTTTAGATTAAAAGATCAACAATTTTCAAGCAGTTGCAAACATTGTCTGACACAGTTCAACTACTATGTAAAATGATACCTCTAAAACAAAATATTACTAAAATTTATGTCAAAGTTTTACATAACATTCTTAACTCAAACCCTTTCAGTACTAGTGTACCAAATTTTAAAATAATCACTGTTTCCTTATAAAATAAACATTGTTTAGTAGAATAAGCCTCCTTTTCTGAATATGTATAATTGTAGCTTTTAAAAGAGACGTCTACTCATCACATACCTTATTACCGTCTCTAGCTACTGCTTTAATCTATCCCTCTGTTCTGACTTACATCGCTAAGATGTTCCTGCAATCTCACTTTAAACTTCCTGCTAATTTGTCCAAGATATACTAAATTACAAGTACATTTAAAAACATAAATGGCAATTTATGTGCATTGGCAACTAAGATCTACTCTCTTACTATTAATATAATTAAATTGGGGATCAGTAGGGGGCAGACAGAATACCTCCCAAACTGGAAGGTACTTTTCTTAGAAACTCTCAATGTGGAAGATATTTTCCTTCTTTTTTGTTGCAGTTATTTCTAACCAAGTCATCTTTCAGGTTCTTTCCTGTCCTGTAAGGAGACACATATACTTGCAGGCAAGATATTTCTTAACTCTTTATTCTCTCTCAGAAATTCTCAGCCCTCTTTACTGTATTTACCAATCAATATGTCAAGTTATTATATTCCATAACCAAATATATATGTCTTGCTTCTGTTTATCAAAAACCTTATCAACTTCTTCCAGATAGTAAACATAACTAGCTTTATTTACTTCCCTCCAATGCATGCCAGATGCTTTATTATAACTTTCTTTCTCTGAATTCTTATATCCAGAACATAAAATCTCAGATTAATTTTATTAGCGTCCCTTAAAAATAATTCTCTCAGTGTAGCCCTTCTAGCTGTTATCAGATCACCATATGGGAATGCCCTAAGTACATAGACAGGGTGACAACTCAAAGTATACAGGAGAGTTCTGTTATTAGTTGGCTTTCTAGAAAGGTTGCTAAATATCTGTTGGCCAAAAATACTTGCGAGAGTCACAACTAAAAAAATGTATAGTACAATCATGAATTCCATAAGAAAAACTAAGACCAAATCTTTTAGTCTTTAACTTATCTACATGAATAGAAACATTGTTGTCACCTTTATATGAAAAGACAAAATCATCTATGTAACCAAAGTATGCTACCATCTTAGCCTTTAAAAATACTGTTCATACGTTCCTTCTCAAGTATCCCATAATACTCTACATACATTCCTTCTCATGTATCCCCTAAAAATATCATATGGAGGAGCAGAATTTGGCTACATTGCCATTGCTGACTGTCGCTTAGACATATCTCCACAAAACTGGATGAAACTACGAGTGAGGCAAAATTCTCTACGTTCATATATTTAGCTCTAACAGTGTCTCCAAGATACCTACACAAAAGTTCCATTCCATACTCATGCTTAATATTAGTAGAAAAACTATCCATACTCATCCAAAACAATGACATAGGTCCATGTATATATGTGTGTGCAGATTCAGTAAGATATGGGAAGGCATACATCGGAAATACAAGTAAGCATGGTGATTGAAAATGGAACAGGTGCACTGAAATGCAGTGAGTGCTGGGGTTAGGCATTTGCAGTACCATATTAAAATGCACACAGAGGCATAGTTGTGCATGTGTGAATGGAAACCAACCAGGAAAAGTGTAATGTAATTATCACTTCTGTCTGTCCACTATCAAATCATGCAAACAAGAAAGCGTGACCTCACATATTGTACTACTATTGTCAATATCATTACTAACATATGCCAATGTCAAAGAGGTAATGCATGTCACAAACTGAAGCTTGTCACCTGGGTCAGATACATTTTCAGAAAATTCTGTTTCATAAGAAATTTCAACAACCACTATAGATTAATTTGTCAGTGGTCAGCACAGTGGCCATTGTTACAGGGTCAGAATGACACAACAGGATACACAGAGGATCAACTGTCAGTGTTACTCTAACACAGTCTAGGGCACCCATGCTGATCGCTCACACAGTGGTCTTGGCTGGCCCTGCCACATCCAGAAACACTTGGCCCATTTTGTTTTACCAAGGAGCTGCACGTGCTGACACTAGCATGTGGGGACACAGTGTGGGAAGGAGCATGACTGGGATGGGACTGTCTGGACATGACTGTTGGGCTCACAGTGGAGTGGCCAACAGCAGTTGTGTATGCAAATTGCAGTACAAACATTAACGTCCATGACCAAGTGTGGCTCTAATGAGACAGGGTCTGCCTCTCTCCACTGAAGGTAATCTGCTTAGTACAGTTACAGCATATAACACTCAGTTAGTACTATGGCACTGTTCTAACAGCACCATAACAAGGCTTTCAACAAAGCATGCAAGAGATACCATACTGTCATGCTGTGCAGCCAATGCTGCCATGATTTCTCCATGTCTGCACTCCTGACCTTCATGTAACACACACACACAGCTTGTATGCTACATGATCAGTGACATGGGCAAGTGCACACCAGTTCATATCCATGATGTCACTGCAAATGTTCATTCACCTGAAAGAGTAGGCAAGCACCCTCAGGCACATGTCCATGCACAACAGCTACACTGCCATGTGTACTGCAATGGGCAGTGGTGCTCTGTCATGGCGAAGAGTTACCATCATTACCAGACACTACATAAGACAGTTGGTCACGGACATCAAAATGTATGAGTATACCCTACTGTCATGACAGAAGGCAGAGGCACAGAAAGCTATGGATCACACCATAGTATATAGAGACACTTATGTGACATGTGTTTCTGCTGTGCAGATGTTGATGGGCCCATGCAGCTGAAAAAAACAAAACATCACACATCTGGCTGGGAGTGTTATGTATGTACTGTCATACCACTTACATTGCACATCCACATCATGTGTGTTTCTGGGTTCACTGCAAAATTCTGCTGCTCCAACACAATTATAGCAATACATTAATATTTGTGAAATAAATATCTTTAATGGGTTAGTATGCATGCTGCAATGGTTTGGAATGTAGGCCATTACCTGCTTCAGTACCTCCCCTGGGAATCTGACAATCACAACTTGTGGTATAATGTGATACCTAGAACACAGTTATCTTGTCTGGGGAAGCAACAGTGGCCCACCTCCAGTGGCATTTGGTTCTCTCTCATATCAGCATATGCTGTTAGCTGCATGGAAGTTCATGTTGGAACAACATCACTGACAGGCCTCCCTGGATCTTTTTGAACCACATCATGTGTGTTTCCAAGTTCATGGCACAGTTCTGCTGCTGGAATACAAACGTAACAATACATTAATATTTATGAAATAAATATCCTTAATGGTGTAGTATTTATGCTGCAGTGTTTTGGAATGTAGGCCATACATGCTTCAGTACCTCCCTGGGTATCTGATGATCACGACTGGTGGTATGCTGTGATGCCTGTATCACTGTTATCCCTTCTAGGGGAGTTAAGGATGGCCCACGTCCAGTGCTATGCTTCACCCTCTCATAGCAGAATATTCTGTTAGCTGCATGGAGGATCATGCCATAGTGTCACCAACAGATCTATTGTGACCACCTACAGCATTAATCATGTCTGTCAGGTCAGTCCACACTTCATTTCTCCACACAGTATTTCCTGTCCATCTAAGAAGGCTGCATCCATGCTGAAGAAGAGCCTCAATTATAATTTAATTCTCTCTGTATGAGAAATTGTCACCTCCTACTTCTGTCTGACATCTGGAAACAGTGTCATATGCAAATGTAATACTTTATATGGGGGTTTACATATTGACGTAATGATGTTACAAGCATATGTCAATTGACTTGCTTGCCTTTCATTTACAATGCAAAGCTATGCAAAACAATCCTTTTCATATATATATTGTGTTATGTAGTATAGAAGAATAGAATGGCTATGAAAACAGTGTCTGAAAATGTAATACATGTAACAATCTAAAACAGCTTGGAGTCTTGGAGAAAACAGCTGTATAGGTCAACCATGGGATTTGAACCCATGACAGTGGGTATCACAACAAGTAAAGGACAACTTCACAACCATTGTGTTACACACTCATTACTGTTGTAATGGTGTTTCCACAGTTATTCATTCAAACATAATGTGCATGTGTACCCCAAGAATATTGTGTGCCTGTCATATACAACCGCAGATAGTGACACAAACAGTGAATGTTACTGTCATTATATGGTATAAAACACATAATAGAAGTTATGCAGAAACAGTGAATAATATACTCATTTATGGAACAGGACAAGAAGACAAACTGATGAAATAAACAACTGAATCAAATTACTTGCCAAAGAACCAGACCGAGTACTTCCTAAAAACTTTAATATGAAGCGCTTTTCGTCTTGCCTTTTAGCAAGACTTCTTCAGATAACAGATATTTTCAATACTACAAGTTATATACACATTAAATCAGTCACATAATCAATTTAAAAGCAATAAAGCAGACACTTTTTCACTACAACCCTCCCATAGCATTCCATCTGGCATTTAATCCCTCAGCTCCCATTATGGAAACTTTTTTACTCACTACATACAATGTAAAAAATTGTTATAATTTATATCTACATACTTATGCTAGTTTATAACAAACTTACTTTCACACTTAATATACTTCATAATAATTATTTATAAATTAGCACAAATTAAACTTCTTAAACTTCCCAACTTTAAAATACAGAAAATGGAACACATTTCATTCAGATCAGGGTAATGATATGCATCAGTACGAAATTGCCACAACAGTTCCAATCTTTCTAGCAACAATGTTTCTGGGCCACCCCTTCCATCTGGTATGATGCAGTCTATTGCTTGGAATTTAAAATGATGTTGTGGGTATTCTTTTATATGCCTTGCTAAGGCATTCTCCAATTTTAATTTATTTACTAATTTACTAATAGCATATTGATGTTCGTAGACTCGTTCTCTCAGTCTTTTCTCTGTTTTGCCTATATAGAAAGCTGGGCAATTTTGGCACAAAGCTGCATACACCACTAGCTTAGATTGAATGTTTTCCATTTTTTGCATTTTAAAGTTGAGAAACTTAAATAGACGAAGTTTAATTTGTGCTAATTTATAAATAATTTTATTATGAAGTATATTAAGTGTGAAAGTAAGTTTGGTATAAGCTAGTATAAGTATTCATATATAAAATTATAACAATTTTTTACATTGTATGTAGTGAGTAAAAAAGTTTGTATAATGGGAGCTGAGGGGTTAAATGCCAGATGGAATGTTCTGGGAGGGTTGTAGTGAAAATATGTGCTGTATTGCTTTTAAATTGATCATGTGACTAATTTAATGTGTATATAACTTGTAGTATAGAAAGTATCTGTTATCTGAAGAAGTCTTGCTAAAAGGCAAGACAAAAAGCGCTTCATATTAAAGGTTTTAGGAAGTACTTGGTCTGGTTCTTTGGCAAGTAATTTGATAAAATACTCATTTATATTACAATGAACTGCTACGCACTTGTGGCTACATATCAACACCGTAAATAGTGAACAGTCAAAGCCATCCTCATTTTGTTTGTATCAGAATTAATTTGTTAACAACTACTACAATATTACTGAGTATCAGATAGGATCGGCAAACTTTTCAGTGAATATATAACTTATGGAAATCCTCAGAAGTCCTTGGTTTCCATAAATGTATCACAGACAGTACAGGCTAATCAGAAATGACTATGGATAGATTTTTTTCCAGCCGTATCTGTAGTAAATGTATTATTGAGTATTAGACAGTATCTGTAAACTAGTCAGAGAACATACGACTTATGGAAACCCTTAAAACTCATTGTTTTCTGTAAATATACCACAGACATTGCAGGGCAATCAGAAATGACTACAGATATATTTTCATTTCATCCTTATCTACTATTCGAAGGGACTATTTCCTATTATCCATACAACTGCATAAGTGGAAAATCTGCTGGTCACTGATGCTTATTTACCCGTCTGTATGCACATTGTTCAATTCTACACCCCCTCAGACATACAGGTTGTACTGTAGACAATTCAGCCAAAAGAAGGATTGCCAATCTGCATAATTTGATTTATACAGATTAGTGATAATATATTTATGTGATATGAGCAGTCTATTCCACCCAAACAATGTCAGCATTTGCAGTTTACCACTGAAACCAGCTGTACATCAGCTATACCTTAAAGTGTGAGTGCTATTATAATATTGAAGTAGCTGAACAACATTGGAAACATGAGCCACAAAGCATTATAAAAATGATGAAATTTATGTCACATGGGATCACCCATTACCAAATTTTCAAAAATAGATGTGAGAAAACCAGATACAGTAGTCCAAGAAAAGAAGACAAAAGTAGCATTGATCATCAAAATTGCTACACCCAGCAACTACAGTGTCTTGCATATAGAGAGACACAGAGTCATAAAATACCGGCATTTGCAGGCAGAAACAAGGGCAATGTGGAGGAAGGCTACCCAGATAGTTCCAGTAGTAGTAAAAGCAATGGGTTTTATAAAAAAAGAATTTACAATCATACTTAGATATGTTGCTGGTACATATAACTCTGTATGAATTGCAGAAGGAGCCATTACTGGGCACATTGTGGGTGCTACAAAGAGCTCTTCTGGTTAACATCACAGATTGAAACAATAGTAATTTCATAAACTTTAATCATACTTTGACTTAGGAATAGGGTCCATTCCCATCATGGTATCAGAAATCTGAAAGACTTGGAGAAATTAAACTGAGAGATAATAAATCAGCAAGCAAAGGAGAGTAGTATTGCTGGAATTGAATTCATCCTCAAACCTTGGTGAGCACCTTCATGAGGTGGACCTTGTTTTTCACACATTCTCACCAAGACAACACTGATAAATAGACTATATTTTATATAGCATATATCTTGGACAAAAGTAAGTTAAAAAATAAAAAAAGATAGCCGGATGCACAAGACCCAGGATGAAAAAGTGTCCAATTCTGGTAGGTGTACTGGTGCCAGTACTGGAAAAAATGACAGTGCAGAATCCTCAAGACACAGAAATATTCCTAAAGTGGGGCTAGGCAAGGCTCAGGGGGGAGGATGACCCCTGTTGTAGAGGGAAGCTGTAGTCTACAAAAATCACAAACAGTGGTAGGCCAAAAAAGAGCCATAAAGATGATAGAGTGGACTAGTGAGGAAAGGAAAGAAATTATGTATTGCTAACATTATGCAAGAAGCCCAGAATTTCCAGGCAGAAGATATACAAAAAGATTAAGAAAGAAATTAGAGGAAAGAAAAATAGTTGTACAAGAAATACTGTCAGAAGCTTCAAATAAAAATTTGTGTTCATTAATACAATACATTTATGAAAAACATTATATAGACCAAGAAACCTTGGACCATTTGAAAAAAGAAATGACTAAGGAAGTGCGAAAATATAAAGAATGAAATCTAGAGATTTTTGAAAGGTATAAAAAGAAATATGGACATAGGAAAGAAATAGAGATTTGATATGGTACAATATTTATGCAAATGAGAAAGCCAAATTAATCCATAAAAAAGCAGCCCCAAAAATATTTGAAGAGAAATACAGGCAAATGCATCCATCCAGATATGGAAAATTTCACAATATAAAAAATAAGATCACAAAGAGTGAAAGCTGAACAGAAGATTGATAAAGGAGATATTAAAAAAATAGAAGCTGTAGTTATGGAATACTTGCAAAGTAAGGATTTAATGTAGAAGGTTTAAGTTTAACACAGGTTGTATCACAGCATGATGGAACAAAGAGTCCCCCATATAAGGAGAAACAGGAGGAGTAGGAGACATCTGAAGAAGGAATATGGAAATGGGAAACAAAGAGATTTAATTGTTTGTGTCTCTCAGCTTTTCCTGGTTAGGGGTCGCCACAGCAGAACTCCGGTCCACTAATGATTGGTAGTTGATTTTTACGTGCCGAGTTACCAGCCCTGATTCACAACCTTCAACGAAGGTACACACATTCACGCATATCTCCAAGCAGAAGACGCTCTAGCTGAGAATTGAACCGGACAGCGTCTTACTGTGAGGCGACAATGCTACCGCAGCACCACCACCGTATGGTGCAATATTTAGGTCAAGGAGAAAGCAAAACTAATCAATAAAAAAAGAGCAGCGTCAAAGATATTTGAAGAGAAATATAGTCAAAGGCATCTGGATATGGAAAATTTTACAATAAAAAAAATAAGAAAACAAAGAGGAAAAGAAAAAAAGAGTATTAGTAATGGACAAGATAAAGAAATAGAAACTGAGGTTATAGGTTACCTGCGAAGTCAGGGATTTGGTGTAAATAATCTAACTCTGATAACATCACAGTAGGATACAGCAATGGATCCCCAAATTAAGGAGAAATCAGTGGAGTCGGAAACATCTCATCAATTACCATATGAAGATACTTTGGAGCCTGCCATAGGAAATCAGTACAAAAGTTTAGTTGGAGTTGTACAGCAAGGGAAGGAACAGGAAACATTGGCAACTCTGATGAAGTCAGTGTTATGGAGTGATAGGCCAGTGAGTTCCCATATGAAAGAGCAATGGATGACACCGGATGAAACTGAAGAGAACATGGCACAGAAAGATGCTCTGGAACTTACTATAGAATGTCAGCAGGAAATGGAGAACAAAGACTGTGCCCTCAGTTTAGAAGAAAATAATCTAAGAGAAGAGTTGCCTGATTTAATAGAGATAGATGGACATATGAAGATCAATAAAAGAAATAGACTGCAAAAAGTAAATAAAACCCCAAAAGTT
The DNA here is from genome assembly GCF_019279795.1 of Protopterus annectens. NCBI lineage: Eukaryota > Metazoa > Chordata > Ceratodontiformes > Protopteridae > Protopterus > Protopterus annectens. Next base: position 405,816,263 of record NC_056731.1, on the reverse strand, counting down.
AGAAGCCTGATAATACAAATGAGCGCAATAATTATGACTGTTCATAAATATTTGTGCGATATAACAGAAGTAAATAGGACATAGTACTGTGGAGCTGAATTAATAAAAGATAAAGTCTTACCACAAAAACACAGGGCAGTAAGGGAAAGGAAGGGGAGAAATCAAATGCCATCATGGAAATATTGAACAGAAAAAAAACATAAAGCAATTAAGACAAGAAGTGTCACTGTTAGAAGAGTATAGAAGAGGGAACAGATCAACAAAAATACTCAGAAGGATACTTGTGGCAAAAGAAATGTGTAGTATCAGAACAGATCAGGATCTGTCCTGCACTATCACAAATAACACATTAAGCTGTCTATTTAACAGATTAGGTCATGGCTACAACTTGGCTCCCAGAAAACAACAAAGTATAAAGACTCCTCATCTTCTCTTTGTGGGCAAGTTAAAACTTTTGTAGCTCATGAGATGAGGAACTGAAAGCACAACTGTAAGTGGTCAAACCTTTTTCAGGTCTATATCAGTTTGTTGAATAGTCTATTCAGTGAATCACTATTTGTCAGACCCACTTAAACAAAAAGTCAATTTAGACAACGATCATATCAACGATTTTTTCACAGGGAAAATTAGTTGTTGGCCATCATCAGGGAATTTGCCCCTTTCCCCACTGTAGCACGATCTTGGAGTTAGGGATGTGTGGGGATTACAGCCCCCACATCGGGGGGGGGGGGTGGTGGTGAGCAAAGCACCCACTTTGCTAAGTTTTAAAATGTGTAGTGTTTGTTACGATCGGTAGTTGACCGACTATTTTTTTCCCTGTGAAAACATTTGCTAAACAATTGTTCATTAAAGTGAATTTTCACTAAGTGGGTTCGATGAATAGTCATTTGCTGAATAGACTATTTGACAAATTGATATAGACCCAACTTTTTCAGATGATATAAGAATGTTATTTGGTCTTGATAAATGTGCAAAAGCAACCTTTAAAGCAGGAAAGCTGCAGCACCAAGAAAACATCAGCCTGGGACATGAATGTGATATAAAAGAACTTGAGCAAGAGGGAGTGTACAAATATTTTTTTAATTGATGAAGGATCAACAATAAAACATGAACAAATGTGAATAAAACTTAGTAAGGAATATTTTGGAAGACTAAAATTAATACAGAACTGCCATCTAGGGACAAAGTCCAAGATATAAACCAATTTGATTTTCCTGTCCTAACTTACAGTTTTGGAGTGACTGACTGGTCCCAAAGGTGGTGGATCAGTTGAACAGGAAAACAAGAAAGATGGTTCATGCTTATCAAGTGATTTATAAAAATCATTGTATACCAAGACTATATATTCCCCATTTTGATGGATGTATGGGTCTCCTTGAAATTGATTACATGTATAGATCTGCAGTCATGAGACTGCATACACATCTGTTGACCTCACAAGAACCAACATAGTGAGAATTTTAAAACATGACTTCCCTGCTTAGTTTAGCAGACGCATATCAGTGTCAAGCAGGAATGGAAATCAGAACATAAGTAGATAAATAGCAGGCAGCAAGTGAATGTGCCATAAAAAACAAAAGAAAGAATATAAGGTGAAGGATCAGATAAGAAGGCAAGAAGTGTGGAAAATGCATAAATATAGTTGCAAGTACAGAAAACTTTTGGAACAACCTCTTGCTGATCTGGATCGACTGCAGGAATGGTTAAGGAGAGGTGAATTTAAATGAAAAGACAAAAGGTTAATATTGGCGGCTCAAAATAGTGGACTACATATATGTTGATTTACAAAGCCCATTGAACATGTGGGGCAGCCAAATATAAGTTTGTTGAACAGAACTGGAAACAGCTGCACATCTTGTTGCTGTTTGTGATATACTAATGGTAGAAGGACTGTATACTGAAAGGTATATTAATGTGGCAAGGGTCCCAAAAAACAGAGCGTGTTGAGGCAACACCACGACTATAAGAAGCTAACCGTTAGACTGTTAAATAACTCTAAGTTATTATTTAAAGGTAATTAACTTAGAGTTATTTAACAGTCTGACGGTTAGCTTCTTATAGTCGTGGTGTTGCCTCAACAAGCTCTGTTTTTTGGATTTCGTTTGGTTGCTGCATTTGAGGCACTTTACCCTTGATTGTGGATTTTCTACAGAATGTGGCAAGGCTGTTGCATTGGGGATTGTAGTAGGAGCAACGTCTCTTATAAAAAAAAAATTACAATCATACTTAGATATGCTACTGATACAAGTAACTCCATATGAATTGCAGAAGGAGTCAATACTGGGCACACTGCTGGTGCTACAAAGAACACTTCCAGCTAAAATCAAAGATTGAAAGAATACTAATTTCATGACCTTTAATCATACTTTGACTTAAGAATGGGGTCTATTCCCATCATGGTATTAGAAACCCAAAATACTTGGAGAAATACAAAAAAAATGAGTTTAGCCATGTGCACATAGCTTTTAGAAACAATTTGCACAATACATAATCAATGAGATTCATTAACATTCAGTGTTTTGGAATCCCATTTGCACACATCCAAGAAAATTCTTGAAATTCAGTGCATTAATCAATAGCTTAGCATAACAGAAGGGTGCTCCATGCAACTATCCAATAGATATCAATAAATGGGAATACCTGTAACACTTGCCTGATGCCTTTCAATAGTTTAGTAACAGTCTATATGCTCCAACTAAAAATGTGATATTGATATGTTTACTGCTCATACCATTGCTACATGACACCTCAGCTAGCATCTTTGTGAAGGCATTTTTTTTAATCTGTTTCAACTTCAATACCAAGGATGTTGACTGCATGAAGGCTATGCTGTGTCTGGACCAAGGAGGAGACCACTCAGATGCTCACTGTCTTTGCTGGACATGAGCAGAGGATACAAGCACAGTACAGTGCCATAAATGGAACAGGATTGTAAGGGAGTGCTGCATACATTCTGGGATCTACTGGAGTGGCATGCAACTTCATCACTGCTATGAAGACCTGAACTGGAGAGATGCATAGGATTTTCACAGGAGGATTGCAGAGGTCTGATACCAGCCAGTAGATGCCTACAGCATCTTTCATAATCCACACATTAACACCTACATCAAAATGAATGTATTTTTTAGATATATCTGTTTATGACACTGTTTCAATTGTACTTTATAGGTGTCTGTACTGATACAGTAAAGCAAATGTAGTTAACATTACTGCGTCAATGCCTTCTGAGGTTATTCACAACTATACTGGGATAGTGTATATGGTGCATTAATGCAGATAGCACTTAGATCTTAGTTGTCTATGCATATCTCTATTATCTGCAAGATCCTAGGAGCATCCCATAGCAATTCTGTTTGATAGAAGGAAGTATGTTGTCTCATAGCTCAAAACATTAATCAATAAGCCCTTATGAATGTTTTGGGTTGAATGTGGGTTTGAATCCTCATACAGAGTATTTTTGATGTTATTTTGATATTTTGCTATTTATTATATAAAAGCAGGCATGGGAAATACTTGCTTGTTAAGTTTGCAGTATAGATTTTTACACAAGTAGTATGTACATGGTGCATTAATGCCTATAGCACTTACATCGCAGATAACTACAAATATCTGTTATCTGCAAAGTTTCTGGAAATATCCTACCTATGTCAAAATGGCTGTGTATGCAAGTGCTTAGTAATACACACACGTAGGTTACTTGTACATTTTGAATGTCTATTTGATGACCCACCACTGCCATCCAGAAATCAAGGAGCTTCAATCGTCACTATTGGCAACAGTGGGGGACGTTCGATGAGAGGACAACAGGAACACACACAGTATTTTCAGATGCAGCTTTCTGCATCACATGCAATTTCCCTTTAGACCACACAGAGATCACAGTCAGTTCGGGACTGATTCCTCTACCATCCTCCAGTTTCCCAATAAGACTCCCCACTGGCACAGCTATAGAGCTGGGATCTCAGTTGAGTGACCAAGCCAAGACTTCCAGCACCCTCTCTGTCCAACCAGTGCTTCGTGTCCATACCCAAGTAGCTGACACATACACCCTTTGAGGTTTGCTTTACACACACATACACACACACACACACACACACACACACACACACACACACACACACACACACACACACACACACCTGGGAAAGGCTGGCACAGGTTTACTAGCTATGCCTCCTTCTGCCCAGACTATAAGATAGTTTTCACTGCCACCAGTCACTCCTCCCAGCTACCTTAAGGCCCTTAACAAAGGGTGTCCAATCTTACTATGTAGTATTAATATTAACACAAATGGTAGTTTGACCAAGAGCAAGGCTATTAGGAGTGACCCACGCAATGTCACCATATAAATATGCAAGTACTCTCAAAACTTAAATATCTTGACACAGATCAGCCACAATGAAAGATTTAAATATATTTAATAATAAATAATAAAAGAACATGACAGATACTAAATATATTCACAGTGACATCAGAGTTCAAAACCAAAGGAAATATTTAAAATAACAGTGCAGTACAGCCTCACACAAATAAAGGAAAACATCTAAACTAAGCTTCATTATATTCCTGACTGCATTTAAGAGAATTATATTATTCCCAGAAACCTACTTCATTAGAGCAAGGCAGATGTGGTGAAAGGTTATTGTTGTTGTTGTTGTTGTCAGGTCCCAGACAGAATGCAGAATGCCCTGTCTTACTAAGAGACTTCTCAAAATAATATCTAAAATATTACTGCTGGGATGGCTTGCAGAATGACATAATTTCTGGTCATCTGACTTGTAGTTCTCATGCAAACCCCCATTGCTGAAGCTAACAGTATTTAGTATCTATCTGTAAAAAATACTCATACAAGGGCTTTTGCTCAGATATTTGGCAGATGCTGGAAGTCATAAAACAATTACATTCCTTCATGCTTCTAAAGTAGCAATTAGTTCACCCTAAGCACAATACAGACAAATTTGTGGTACAGACTTTGTGTCTCTTGCTGCAGTGAAACATCTTTATGGTGTGGCCTGTAAAGTAATTTAATTTCAGATACTTTTCTAAAGTTTGCTGGACTGAAGTTAACCTCCTGTATTCCATTTTCCACTGTAAAATGTATACATTTAAACAGTTACAATAGTGCATGTTCATTTCTGTTCTCTTCCAGTAGGGTACACTGTGGATACATTTTAAACATAGCACTTTACAAATGCCTCTTTACAAATACCTTTTCAACACAAACATCTGTGCAGAGCAGTTTATTATACACATGACATACATTTCTAATACATTTGAAACACAAGCATCTTATATAAATTAATTTAATATTCACAAATGACATATAATTATTTACAAAATTCCAGCTAGCCGTGCTGGAAGCACCTCCCTTTGTCACACTTCTTCCCCCCTTCAAAAACATAAGCTAGTTTTTCAAGTAACCCTTGAGAAATGGTGCTTTCCCCCATGGTGCATTACCCCATTCCCTGTCTTGAGATTCCAGCTGCCTTTGCATTGCTGACCCCAATACAGTGTTGCACTGTCATATTGTATGGCTGCAACCCTAGGCTCCAGCATATTAACTTGGGATTTTGATGGCTGGCTCCCTGTAGCCATAGATCCTCCTCAGATTCCTCCTGCCTTTTATTGCAAATACTTAGCACCAGATCCTCCCTATCATGGTAAGATTTCATCATGTTAACATGGCAAAGTTTGTGCCGCTGCCTCCTGCCTAGCAGTTCTACCATGCAGTTAACATCACTGACCTTCCTAACCACTTTGAAGGGTCCCTCCCAAGCTGCCTGCAGCTTATTGTATCTGACAGGAATAAGAACCACGACCTACTTCCCTACAGCATGCTCTCTGGCTTGAGCATTGCTGTCATATCAGACCTTTTTCTGCTGTTGGTTCAATTGCTCTGAAACAACTCCTCAATCACAGGCAAAGGCATCAAAAGGGCTTTCACCTTGTCTCCTGCCTTGCCTACTTTTTGATACTGCTCACAAGTCCTGCAATATCCTGTTACATCCTTGGAAATCCCACCTAATAAAAGTTCTGCAGAATACATCTCTTTGTACACTTTATGCCCATATGACCTGCAAAGGGAATGTCATGGGTTATGGCTAGAAGTGCCATATGGTAGGCTCTGGGCACTACCAACTGTTGCATTCTCACACCCTCTAGCCCTCCCTCAGGGGTCCATTTTCTATACAGTAACCCTTTGTCCCAGTATACAGATTCCCCTTTTCCCTGAGAATTAGACACCTCCCTAGCTACCTCCCTCAAGCCTTGTAATGTAGGGTCTGAGAGCTGAGCCTGTCTCAACTCTGTCTTTGTAACCCTTCTCAGCTCTCCTTCCACAGGAAGTCTGGTGTCCTCTGACAGACATGCCTTACTGTCATGCAGTCACTCTGACCAAGGGAACATCAGTACCCACCACCAGCTGTGGCTCACCTTCAGTCTCATTGCTGCAGGGTAGCTCCATCTCTAAAGTAACCACCTCACCAGTCCTGGCTTCAAGTGTACAGTCTGTCTGGGTTCCCCTTAGGGCCCCAGACCCACATGCCTGTCTCCAAGCCTGACTGCATGTAACTGCATGCACACAAGGTAGTGCATTATTAAAATCATTCCCTATCAGGACATCTGCAGGGATATCCTCAAACACACCTACTTGCTTACTTCCTTTTCCACCCTCCCAGTCAATGTGAACCCTAGACAAAGGTATTTGGAATGGGGTCTCTCCTAAATATCTGAGTGGAGTAGACTGCCCAAGCAAGTAGTGCTCCTCTTTAACCATTGCAGGCTTCACAATGGTTAGGTCAGAGGCTGTGTCTCTCTTAGCAGTGGCCTGTTTCCCATCTACTAAGATGGATATAACCTCTTGTGGTAGTTTGGTATCCATGTTGTCTCCAGACAACTTACCACTGACATTCTATCAATTCTACTTGCTGGCTCTGATGACATTTATATGCTACATGCCCCCACTGGTTACATTTAAAACATTTAACCCTTGATCCTGGCTGTGTACCTGAACTAGTGGCTTCCCCTGTTACTGGCAGACTCTGTTGGGGAGGTTTAGGCTGCCCACCATGAGTTCCCATATACCCATGTTTATCACTGGGTATCCTTTTCCTGTGCAGTGATGGTTTGCTTGCTAGGTATAGGTCTCCTTTTTCTCCAACTCATCTGTGGTGCTGCATTCTCTATCTGCCAACAAGATCCTCATGTCAAAGTGCTAAGGGTTTGTTCCCTCAGCAAAAGGTCTGCCAGCCCTTCAAAAGTGGTGACCTGACACCCACTCAGCCACCTATGAAAATAAGTGCTTAACTCAGCAACATAATCGCACACACTTTCATCTTTGCATCTATGCTGAAAATGTTTTTTTCCTATAAGGTTCAGGTGTCAACATAAAGTATTCCAATAAACAATTTTAAATGTATTATAATTTATGAATCAGTATCAGACAATTTAGAAACAGCAGTTACAGTTTTACCATGGAGTACGGGGGTCAGGAACCATACCCAGAGTCCTTGGTCAACATTATACTGTTTACATACCCTTTCAATTATATGAAAAAAAAGTATTAACATTATCACCCACTGTGAATTGTGGAAGAATTGCACTGACCTTTATTGCCTCTGGGGTTCGGTTATTCCCTTCCACATTACCTCCATGTCCCTGGCGAAGAGTTAGCATTTCTTTTTCATGTTGCTTCTGCCTCTCATTTTCTTCAGCTTCCAGACATCTCAGTCTTTCTGCTGATTCTAATTCCAACTGTTTCTCCATTTCTTCAGCCTCCAAACACCACAGTTTCTCTGCTGATTCTAGTTCCAAATGTTTGGCCTCCAGTTCAAGTCTATTTAACTCCAGACAGATTTTTAAGTCCTCTGAGGCAAAGTTGAACTGTCCATTTTTTGAGAGTTGTTCATCTCCAAGGCCAGTCTGGTTGTCTTCCTGGTTGATGGTTTGTGATGTAGCTGTGACTAAGGCTGCAATAATTATACCTTTAGTCAGATTGGCATGCAGCAGTCCTTTGGCTTGGCACATCTCAACCAACTGGCTCCTTGTCAGTTTGCCATTATCCTCTGCTGACATCCTTGCCTGATCTTCCTGACTAACTAAGCTAAATACAAATAAATAAATAAATAAATAAATAAAACTATTGTGATATGAAACTCTGAATGTCTACTGTGTGGCTGCTTGAGAGTACAAAGACCTTCATCAGTGACTTCTGTTTACAGGCTACAGAAGTTTAATATCCACACCAATGAATCCAGTATGCAATGTCATGATCCCACCACTGCAAGCCAATTAATATGTGATGTGAATATCCCACCACTGCCCACCAATTAAGATGCGATGACCCACCACTAGACCAGTAATCAAGGAGCCACAGTCTTCACCACTGACACCTCTGTGGGATGTTCACTGAGAGGATAACAGCTACACAGACAGTATTTCTAGATGCAGCTCTCTGCATCAAGTGCAATTTCTCTTAAGAACACACAGAGACCACAGTCAGTCTGGGACTGGTTCTTCTACTTCCTCTAGATACCCAGTAAGACTGCCACTGGCACAGCTATACAGTTGGCATCTCATCTGAGTGACCAAGTCGAGACCTCCAGCACCCTCTCTGTCCAACCAGGCTTCATGTCCCTGCCCAAGTAGCTGACACACACACCCTTTGAAGTTTGATTTATATATACTCCCCCCCCACACACACACACACACACCTGGGAAAGGCTGGCACAGGTTTGCTAGATATGCCCCCTTCTGCCCAGACTATAAAGTAGTTTTCACTGTCACAAGTCACTCTTGCCAGCTACCTTAAGACCCATAACAAAGGGTGTTCAATCTTACTGTGTAGTATTAATATTAACATAATTGGTAGTTTGACCAAGAGCAAGGCTATTAGGAGTGGCCCACACAGTGTCACCAAATAAATATGCAAGTACTCTCAAAACTTAAATATCTGACACAGATCAACCACAATGAAAGGTTTAAATATATTTAATAATAAATAATAAAAGAACATGACAACACAATACTAAATATATAGTCACAGTGACATCAGAGTTCAAAGCCACAGGAAATATTTAAAATAACATTGCAGTACAGGCTTACACAAATAAAGAAAAATATCTAAACTAAGCTTCAGTATATTTCTGACTGTAACTAAGAGAATTATGCTATTCCCTAGAAACTTACTTCATTAGAGCAAGGCAGATGTGGTGAATGGTTCTTGTTGTTGTCATTGTCAGGTTCTAGACAGAATGCAGAATGCTCTGTCTCACTAAGAGACTTCTCAAAATAATATCTAAAATATTACTGCTGAGATAGCTTGCAGAATGACATAATTTCTGGTCATCTGACTTCTAGTTTCATGCAAACCCCCATTGCTGAAACTGGTAGTATTTATAATCTACCTGTAAAAATACTGATACAAGGGCCTTTGCTCAGATATTTGTCAGATGCTGGAAGTCATAAAACAATTACATTCTTTCATGCTTCCAAAGTAGCAATTAGTTCCACCTAAAAACAATAGAGAAAGCATCCTGGTACAGACTTTGTGTCTCCAGCTGCATTAAAACATCTTTATAGTGCAGCCTATAAAGTAATTTAATTTCAGATATTTTTCTAGAGTTTGCTGGACTGAGGTTAACTTCCTGTATTCCATTTTCCACTGTTAAAATATATGCATTTAAACAGTTACAACAGTGTATGTACATTTATGTTCTCATCTAGTAGGGCACTCTGTGGATACATTTTAAACACAGCATTTTACAAATATCTTTTCAACACAAACATCTGTACAGAGCAGTTTGATATACACATGACATGCAATTCTAATACATTTGTTACAGAAGCATCTTATATAAATAAGTTTGATATTCATAAATTACATATAATTATTTACAAAATTCCAGCTAGCTGTGCTGGCAGTACCTCCTTTCATCACACTAGTCTCAATATTATGTCATAATCCATTCTTGTTTAATATTGAATTGCCCTCCTAACTAACTTACATATTGATGTATTAAATACCAGTGATGAACTTTAATTCCTATCATGTGTAGTTATGCCTGTCAAGGGCATCCACATGTTCTGTTGCAAAGTATGAGATTCCAAACTCTGAAGTGTTACAGTTGTTTGTTATTGCAGTTAGTATTGTGCTGACATACAGTCACGACTGCATGCTTTTGTGTTTCAAATGCACAGCACATGGCAGATGTTGTACCGTTCTTTTACCCATCCCATATTTTAGAATTACGAATCTATGTGTTTAATTCTTTCCAGCATAATCATATAGTTGATTTTTTTTAAATTACATCAATCCATCTAAGCACCCAAGTTGGATTATCTAGGCAGGTAGATGTCAGGGTTGTAGTGCAAACACAGATGACAGGTATAGGTTTGAATCTTGGCTCCTCTCATTTGTAGAGTCTATTCTGTGTGTGTAGTATTGTGTGACACAGAAATAACTGACTGTGCAAAATATGAAACTGTATTTCATGCCAAGACTAGATATGTTTTCACTGTTGTTTTGTAGATAACAAACATATATTGACCTCATACAATCCTTCTGTGGCAGTAGTACATCCTTTTTATCCATTTTGCATGTGATGAAAACCTGGCCTAAAATCAAATGTTAACATTCATTTTCCCAAAAAGACTCATAACATTAGTTTAAAAAAATCAGTTTTGCTTGCAGCTTCAGGCATGTAAATATTAATGCCAGATTACCCATACTGCATCTGTAAGTTAAGCACAATAGTTATTGATTCCTTGTGAATAATATCTTAGATTTAATTTAAATGCTGTCATTTTAGTTATAAGTAGGATATGTTTGCTAGCTGCATTTTTTAAAGTCACAACCTAAATGATAGATATCTTTGTGTAACTGTCATTGTTCTTTTAATGTGAAGTGATTCACATGTAAGTTAATTATGCTGTTAGAACAGCAGTGGTAGTAAACATTTATGCATAGTAGTATTGCTCACTGACTGTTTTGATGTGCATAACTTTTCTGTTCTATTTTTGAATGGGTATCTGCTGTCTTAATGCTGTTAGATAATTTCTGGTATACATATCAGTTCAGCATGATGTATACTTTTGTATAACAGCCCTATGGTGGTTTGTTTACCACAAAATTATACACCATTTTCTATAATTGTTGTTCACAAAGCCACTCATGTTCTTCTGTTATGTCTGTTTGTTACTTAATGAATGATCATCTTTACACTATTTGAATTGTGCAGGCACATAGATAAGAATAATACAAGCATAGCTGTTTGTGTGTGTATATTTGTGTGCGTGTGTGACAAACCATAAATTTATAGATGTCGCATGTTGTCACTGTGGTTAGGATTGCCCAGTTGTTCTAAGGTGTTGTATTGCATTTCAATTTTATGATGTTGTGATGTCAGCCAATAACCATGTTGTATTGCTCATCTCATTTGCATATATATTTTAAGTTTATCACTAACTGTTCTTATTACTATGTACTGATAAATAACATCAGTTTTTCAATGAATTGTTCTTATTACTATGTATTGAATAAACATCAGTTATTCAAGGGATGTCAGTATAACATTAGTTGCACATAAACCCAAGTTATAGTTATGAATAATTGCCAGATTGACAACTCAACACAAATATGTGAGGTACACATACAAATAATGGACCATGGAAGTAAGGTTTTTCTGTCAGATTGTCTTCTTGGCATTATTGTAAGGTATATATCAGAGGCCTTGTTATAAATATTATGTTCATAGGTTCATAGGTTGGTACTAGGCTATTGGCCCTAGGGCCTATAAAAACCTAGCCATAACACTTCCCTGGATATTTCTTCCCACAATATTTACTTCCCTGGACCCCGGTCTAGCAGGGGGACTGATGTGATCCCTAGGATGAATTTACTATCTCCCATCCAATCATCAAGGTTCCTTTTGAAGAGGGCCAAGGAGGTTCTCTGCTTGACATGTATGGGCAGTCTATTCCAGAGTATGGGGAGTCTCTGGGTCAGGAACCTATCCCTCCAGCATGTTTTGTTCATTGTGATGACAAGGTTTAGATCCCTGGAGCGTGTGGCTCTGAGGGATTGTGATTTCTTTAAGTGGAGCATGTCCAACAGCTCAGGGCTTGACATGGCCTTGTATATTAAGCAGAGATCACCTCTGAGTAGATGGTATGCCACAGAGTATAGCTGGAGTTTTTTTAGATGGTCAGCATAGGGCATCTGCTTTAGGCCTGTGATTCTTTTAGTGAGGTATTTCTGCGGCCTTTCCAGCTGTTGCAGATGTCTTTCAGGTACATACCAAATGGGGCGTTGTACTCTATAATGGGTCTAATGAGGGATGAGTACAGTGGGACAATGACCTCCTTTTTTCTGGATGAAAAGCCCTTAGTGATGAGGTGTGCCACATAGAAGGATTTCCTGACTGTTGTGGCTATGTGGTTATTGAAGGTGAGACCACTGTCCACCTGTGTCCCTAAGTCTCTCATCACACTTTCACTGTTTAGTGTACTGCCACCTATGTGGTAATTCATGGGTACATGTTCTTTCCTAAAGGGGATAACTATACATTTCTTGGCATTAAGCTTGAGCCCATGGCTCTGGCACCAAGCATCTATTTCTGTAAGGCCCTTTTGTAGAATATCTACATAATTTGGGGATTCAATAATGGCTCCCAGTTTGCAGTCATCTGCGAACTTTGTTAGCCAGAGTCCATTAGTGTTGGCCTGTACTTCAGAGATGTAGATGTCAATCAAGAGCGGTCCAAGGACTGAACCCTGTCACTTGTCTCGAGCTGGATTTGGGTCAGCTACTTTTACAGTCTGGGTTCTGTCAGTAAGCCAGTTGGGAACCCATTGAGTGATATAGTGATTTATGCCCAGCTTAGTAAATTTATCTATGATTCCAGAGTGAGGGATGGTCTCGAAGGCCTCAGTGAGGTCCAGATAGGCTGTGTGGACCACCTTACCCTTGTCCACATCTCTGGAGACTGATTTGAAGAAGTCAATCAGGTTCAGGAGACAAGATTGGCCCTTCACAAACCCAAACTGGGTGGGGTCCAGTGTTTGAAGGTTGCCAATGTCTTTGTTTATAAGTTCCATGATAATGCGCTCCATGCCCTTGCAGCTCAGACTTGTCAGACTTATGGGACGGTAGTTCCCAGGATCCAAGGTGGATCCCCCCTTGTGGAGTGTAGCTGTGCAACACTCAGTGGGCACGAAGCCTGAGGTGAGGCTATGATTAAACATGACACTTAGGTGAGGTGCCAGTTCATTTTGTAGTTCATGTAGTACACAGCCCAGGATGTCATCTGGTCTCATGGATGCTGTATTCTTAGCTTTGGAGAGTGCGGTTTCTACATGTGTGGCTGTGATTACTGGAATTTGGCAATCTTTTGGTATTGAGATGGGCCCTTTAGGGGGTGAGAGAGGGTGAAGTTGGCACTAAATCGATCTGCCAGGATATTGGCAATATCCTTGGGATCAGTATATTTAATGTCATTCTGTTGTAGCTCAGAACAGATCTGAACATTGCCATTTAGATTCTTGACATAACTATAGAATGCCTTGTGGTTGTCTTTGGAATCTTCGGCAATTTTATTTTCGTAACTAGCTTTGGAGGATTTTATGAGGGATCTCATCTTCTTACTGAGGTTGGCAAGGGAGTTTTTTGCATCCTGGGATTTTCCTCTTTTCTGCAACAGTTTCTTCCTTCTATTGTATAGTTTGTTTATGGCAGGGGACCACCAGATTGGCTTCCTTTTTTTGGAGGAGAGTGTCTTGTTTCTATTTGGGATGGCACAATTCATGCACGAGTGGATGTGCTCATACAGTGCCTTACTGTAGGATTCAGCAGTCAAACTTTCAGCTCCCGCCTGCATGGGTGTCATGAAGTTTGTCACTTCTGACTTGAGTAGCATGAAGTTGGCTTTGGAGAAGTTTTTCACGGAGGTTTCCTTACTGGGGGGTGGGGGCGAGATGTGGTTGTCAAGGGTGATTATCTTATGGTCAGACCTGACCAATGAGGGGGTGACCACTGGTGTGGAGCATCTATCTCCCATGTTGGTAATGACCAGGTCTAGGATATTGGAACCCCTGGTGGGACAATGGATTAGCTGATCCAGGGCAGTGGAATTTATGAATTCCAAGAACCATTGGGAAAAGGTGTTGGTACCCGAGTAGTTTTCTCGGTTAATGGCAGGGTAGTTGAAATTACCCAGTATTAGGGTGTTTGGTTGTATCTTAATATTTTCCAGTATGTTTAGAAAGGTGTAGTGAAAATCTTGGGGCATGGTGGGGGATCTGTAGCAAGCTACAGTTTGGATTAGAGTCTCACCTACTGTTAGTTGCACCTGGAGAATTTCACATACATTGTGTTGGGCAACTAGCCTGGAGGTGTGAATATCCTTGTTGAATATGAAAACTCCTCCACCTTTAGTGTTTCAGTCTTGGTTTAGTGGCCGAAAAGTGTGGTAAGAGTTGTAGCCTGGTATTGCAGGGGTGCTCTCTGGAGCCTTGAACCAGGTCTCAGTTACTGCACAGATATTGATGTTCTCCATTTTTAGGAGTGCCTTGAGAGAGTGCATTTTGAGGTTTAGACTTCTAGCATTGAGTAGCATTACCTTCAGATTTTGCATGCTTGAATCTGTTATGGTGGTGGTTTTGTCCTTTGAACCTTGCCTAAAAAAGGCAATATAGGGATGGCAAGAGCTTTAGCCAGTAACCTGAATCCCAGGAGTGATAGGTGCAGACGATCTCTGGCAAAGCATTGTGGTTTGTTGATCATGTCATCCCAGGCAGACAGATACTGGATCCCCTTTGAATGACACCTGAAGCTTAGCCAGTTGTTGAAGTCAATCATTTTGTCCTTATACTGTGGTATCATTCTGGGCGAAGGCAGGATGCTACTCAGGGCTAGGGTCATATCTGCCTGGGCCACATGATCCGAGAGCTCTTCCATGTCTCTTTTAATTTAGTCCAGGGAGGTACGTCTCAAGTCACTCACTCCAACATGGACAATGATGGAGTCATATTTGTACTTGTTGTGGAGTGACTTGAGTTCATGCGTTATGTGGCAGATCCTGGCACTCAACAGGCAGCTGACTGTAATTTTCTCCTTGTTCAGCCTGGTGAGTGGGACATCAGTGTGCCTGAGTATAGAGTCACCTATGACTAAAGTGTTGGGTACGTTGTCTTGCCTTAGGGGCTGTTGTTGGGTAGCACACTGGTGTTGTGAGCTATGTGTCACTTTGGTTGTGACTTGTGTTGGTTTGCATTTCAGCTTCAGAGGTCCTTGTTGCTTGGGCAGGTTAATGTTAAGGGCCTCTGCATATGTGGGTTTAGTGTTGCTATGTGTGGGTGTTGATGGTGTGGGTTTTGAAGGGCTATGTGTTGCTTGAGGTATAGTGCAGGTGTTAACCTTCTCCTCTTGACTGTATATGCTTGCTGGCTGTGCATGTGTGCAGTTTCTCTGTGTATTGCATGCCATGTAATGCACTGGAGTAACTTAATGACACTTTATGATGGACATTTTGGCCCACACTTGGCCTTATATTCATATCATCAATACATATGGATAACAGGACATGAGGAATGTTGCATGATCGTGACTATACACCTGCTACCCTCAATTTTTTATTATACA
The DNA here is from genome assembly GCF_019279795.1 of Protopterus annectens. NCBI lineage: Eukaryota > Metazoa > Chordata > Ceratodontiformes > Protopteridae > Protopterus > Protopterus annectens. The sequence continues at coordinate 405,800,626 of NC_056731.1, read as the reverse complement.
AAATATAAATACACCTTATGGTTCATATTTTCTGACAATTATGCTTTAATGACACCTGTAATGAGTTGTGATACATCTTGAGCAAGCATCACATCTACTATCTCGTATGCTTTGGTCATGTTAATTGCATACCATAGCCTGTCTTTAACATAGTTTAGGTCCACATCTGATAGCATTTTATGACAGACCTGTTTTGCACATGACTGCGATGTATGTTAGACACCATTTTGTACATTGTTACAGATTGAAATCATGCCTTTCATCCCATATGGAGTTACAACTGGATAAGGTCTTACAGTATTGTAATATGACATACAGAAAAGTTTCCACCTGTAAATTATGTCATTCTGCATTTGTTATGTACTCATATCTTTTGGGGAACAAGGATTATGTATGTATTTTTTTCTTTACTGTGTTTACCCTTGATAAAACATGGGACCCGTATGCCTCTTCTATCAGATGCCAGAGACAACAATATGCCAGAACACTGCCAGGCAAGTCAGACTCCAAGGACCAGGATGATGGTCATGAAGGGGTCAATGGTGATGATGAGAGATCAGGACCTGCATGTGCCTTCATTCATGCTGCTCACTGTAAAAGAGGTCCACCACCACGATAGGGAGACAATTTATGGAACCAGATCTGGGAGATGATGACAGACATCTTCCAAACACAGATGAGGGACCTGATGGGGATTATTTTTCCAGGACATACCATGTGCAGTGTCCAACTCCTTCCTGAGATCACACCAGAGATCATTTGTGATGGTCGATCCTATCATGGTGGCCTCTCAAGACTATAAGTATTGTCTTTGTGATTCAGTTATGTAATGCTGCTACCATGGTGTTTATTATATCCAAAAATGTACTGTATAAGCACGGTTGTATAGTCATATTATATTTCTGTCATGCTTTTCTGATACACATCTTACTGTACACTGCACATATCATTTCATATGTGGCATTATGTTGCAATATGACCCATTACCACATTACACATGTGGTAATCAATTTGATGTACATTACACATGCAGAAATCAATTCTATGTACATGATATGCTGTACTTAATTCATACATGGCTCCATATGGGTGGGGGTGCTGCTCCTTATGTGTGTGTGTGTGTGTGTGTGTGTGTGTGTGTGTGTGTGTGTGTGTGTGTGTGTGTGTGTGTGTGTGTGTGTGTGTACTCTTGTGCATGTAGTGCAGTATAATATTGTTATGTCCAATACACTGTGGCCCTGTGTGTGACAGATATGATACTGACCTTGGTTGTTTACCTTTCACAGGCAGGGTCGAACTTTCTTGTCTATTCTGTGCTTGGCTAGATTTACTCATCTGTGCTGTTGCTTGGCTTATGCTTGCACTGTTGACCAACTACTTGATAATTGGATTCAATATCTACTGTGTACTGCAATCCCCATTTATTTCCCCACAAACATACATGTCATCAGTCATACACATTCAGGTATGACTGTCACACAGTTTACCAAATTTCAGCACCGAGTATTGTATAGGTACATATGTAGTTCTGCATTGCACCACAGCTGTTATGTATCCCTACCCTGTTTGTCCATTTGCCCATTTTCCTTCACCCATGTTGTAATGTCTGAATATGTGCTGTCTGTATTCCTTACCACTCCTTTATGTTTATTTCCACCCTTTTTCTGTCATGTATTGTGGTATTTGGTATACGTTTATACCTTCTGTTTTGCTCTCTTCCTCCTCTTTCCTTGTCATTTCCATTCCTTCTATTTTCCACAAAAAAAAAAAAAAAATGGTGCCTATTCCCACCCCAAAAAAAAAAAATCCCCTGCCCCTCTGACTGTCCCTCAAGACTTTGCTATTCATCATACCTCTGTAAAGATTAATTGCTGCTTTTCTATCAGCTTATTTCATTGGGTGAGTGCATCACTTGTGTTCTCTACACATGTCCCATACCGATTCTTAGCTACAGTTAGCCATGGCGAAGTGGCCATAATTGCCCTTTGCCTTAATTAATTTTTTATTTGATATTTTGTGGATTCCATCTAATTCTGAAAATTTGGATGAGTATATTCATATACATGCCTGTATGAATTATAATGATAGCTGTAATTGTTTGTAGATATTTGTCATGTTCTAGGCAGCTAGGTGCAGATTTGTATTCATTTAGTGATTTTCTGGCTGTTGCATTGATCTTGTATAATTTCCATTGATGTACATTGGTAATGCACATCCCAGTTTGTGAAACACTTTTCTTGACATACAGATTTGAAGTGACTGCTTGAGACACATTGGTGGATAAACCTGTTTTGTGTTAAGTTATTCTCTGTACACTGAGGCATACTTGCATTATTACTTGGTTATCTGCAACTTTTGCTTGGAACTCAGTGAACTGAGTCAGATTTCGCCAGCTTTATGGAATCTGACCCACTAGATTTCTAGGAATCAGGGCTATGCACTAGTAATTTACTACAACAAAAATATTTGTTTACTTTTAAAACATAAAATGTGTAAAAATGTACAGAGTAAGTTATGGGGGTGTAAGCAGTTAATTTCAATGTATAGAAGTAACAGAATAGAAATATGACTGAGAAGTGTTTGAGATTAAAACATGCCATATGAAGAGATGGTATGGTGACGGAGGGTACATTATTCCTCTTAGGCTTGTGGTGGGTTACTCAATAGCAGCAGGATTCAGAATAGAATGTGAATGGTGTGAAATGACCTGCAATAGGGTTGCAGGAACAGAACAGGTAATTTATTTATTTATATTTTCATTATGTGGCTTGTCCACTGGGTTATGTTTAACTTTTACAGAAGTTTAGGGTGACAAGCTGCAATAAACAGTGACAACAATAGTGCAAAGCAAACAATATTAGTGAAACAGTACAATAAGCATTAGAGGTTATGTAAAAACAAAGACAGATGTTGAAATCTCATTTTGGTAGTTTTAGTTTACAGAATAACAACAATACAGTCCAATAAAGAATGATAAAAATGTAGTAAAACAAACAGGATTAGTGAAACAATACAATAAACATTAGAACAGGAGATTAATATACAATCAAGAGGGATGGTCTGCATTTTATTGGGACAGTCAGAATTATACATCAAAGTTATAGAGTTCTGAAATAAAACATGTCAACCAATATAGCATAGACTTTTATAAATTCATTCCAGATCTACTGTATGACCAGCATTAAGAAATGTAACCACATACCTGCATATGGTTAGCAACTTGTATTTCTAGCTATTAATTTTAGGTTTTTTTAAGCTTGGTTGGAACGATGTTGTCCACATGGCTTAACTGCTCAGTAAAGCAATAGGGAAGACAGGTTTTAAGAATGTGAAGATTATATGCCAAATTTATGTTGTTTTATGTTTAGCCGCATAATTTGTAAGCAGGGTGTCACCCTTTGTTGACATAAGCCAGACAGATTCTGCAGTGTTTGCTTACTGTTCATCAAGATTCTATTTGACATTAGTTTTGTCATCTGAGTGACAACTGGTTCTTCCACTGTTTAATGGTTGTCTTTGAATTCTGTACATCTCTATGTGCTAAGTTAGCAAGTGTCCTTGCTGCATAGTGGTTCCATGATGAATACCTCTAGTCATAATTTCTAGTGCCTGGGGGTTTAATCCTGACCAGTAGTCCCTATCTTTGTGACATGTATATATTCTCCCTGTGTCTTTGGGCTTTTCTCCATACGCTATAGTTTCATTCCATTCTCCCCAAAGCATACCGGTTGGTTAGCTAATTAAAACTGCCCATATGAATTGCATTTACAATTGCCCTTTCAGCTAGAGTTTTGACTTAAAAAAAGTCAGAGGTGAGCAAGTTTGCTTACCTGTTTAACAAACAAATAAATAAACATATTTTCTCATTCTCTGGTACTTGATTTATCCTGTTCAGGGTCATAGTGCAGTGCTGACCTATTTTGGCAGCAGTAGGAGACAACTAGTCCTGGATAAAATTTGTATTAGCTAATAAATGCTTATTTCCTGAGTTGCATGTTAAAACTGTTAGGTAGTTTTGCATCATACTACTCATAAATGTTAACATCTCTCTTCTACACCTCCCCTGTTATACTATTGTCAGCATATCAACATTTCTGTAGTCTGGAGCTCTGGGCACTATTTCCTGATTACCTGTTTTTAGAACTCGACTCAGATTTTATACTTTGCCCTTCCCCTTCCTCTTCTTTCCTTGAAACGTGTTTCTTTTAAATGCCCTTAAAGATGGTCACTTACCTGATGGAAATACCTGCCTGCATGGTATACCTCCTGCACAAAATATGGCCTATGGTACCTGTACAAACAAGAGATAGCCTCTTTGGCTTATTCTACTTTTTATCCTTGTTAGTATCATCAACCTTTGACCTCAGTCCACAGTGCTTTGTATAAATAGGCTGAGGTCTAGTCACCCTGTGAACTCTTGTCTTTTATAGTACTCCTTTTTTTAACCTGTAGTTCATGGCCTCTGGTAGCATATTTGACTGAAACTAAAAACCTAGGTGAATATTAAACAACAACAAAAAAAAAAGAAACCTGGGTCAATAAATTACTACTGGCAAATAGATGTTTCCACAGATCTGAACTGGACTTTAGAATGTTTTTTTTTCCATAAAACACAAAAATACTTTTCTGCAAACAGAGTGCATTATTGCCTTTAGCCATTAGGTTGTGTGCACAGCATACAGACAGAAGATAATATGGTGCAAAATTGTGCTCAGATATGAAAATATACAGTCTGAAAAATGCAACATTTGAATGCTATTGCTGTATTTAGTTGTTGCTTAAAATGGCATACCAGCAGTTGATTGTTTTATTACAGATATTTAAAGGCAGTTCATTTTGATTTGAATATGCTGCTTTATGAAGACGTATATAAGGTACCAGGTTGTTTATTAAATTAATAGAGGGGCCATGATTAATGTGGTTAACACCCAGTGATCTGAATTTAGCACATTAAACTAATATGACTGGAGTAAGAATCATGCCATCTTGCATGAGCTGTCTGAAACTAGATAAACCGCAGCCAGATTAGTTGAAATTTTACTTCTCAGCAGTGTGTTAGCATTCTTGTTCACATAGCACTCTTCCAAAGTCTCACAGAAATCAATAAAGCGCATATTCACTTTCTGCTTGTGTAATCAACCCATACATTGCCTTCTTGTGTAATTATGCAATCTGTGCTTCAGCTCTGCCCTTCAGTACTGACACATACCTTTTTTTATTGAGAATAAATAAACCCCATCCTTAGTTCTTCTACAACAGAGACTAATTAACATGTTAGTAAACAATGTGTTTCTTCCTTTAGATAGAGCAGTCTGAAGATTTCTGCCCATCTTCCTTCTTTCTGTACCTTAATTTCAGAGATGGTATCTTACATTCTGCACCTTTCTTTGTAAATTCTGTGAATCACTCTTAAACCTGGCCCTAGACTCACTACTGTTGCCAGTTGTTATCAGGTTTGATTAGTAATTCTGATATCCTTGAACTACAACCTTCATTACATTTCATCAGATGCACTCCAGATTGCTGTTGCTGTGTTATGTCTGTATTTACCCATGGCCTGGTGGATCCCATCTCATAAGGTAGTATACAGAGCCTATACTTCTGTGACAGGAAGCATAAAGGGGTTTTCCTTTCAAGTAAATCTCCTTGGGTGAAGTTGTAATAGGTTAATGGAAACTTTCATAAAAGTCTGAATGTAGTGATGAAAGTTTTTTTACTTTGTAAGAAACCTCATTTCCCAGAGACCACCCCCATCCAGTCATCACAGTGGTGGTGTTCACCCACACTATATGTGTGCATTTCTGCAATGAGGCACTGCTATTGTCAGGGGCCTTGACCTTCACAAAGGAGACTTGTGAATGAGTAACATCAATTTCTTACCCAAGATGAGAGACTGCCTTACATTAACTTAACCTGCCTGTCACCTGCCAACATTCCTATGATCCTGGATAACTTCTAAACCTGAGAAGCCAGCAGGACAAACAGACATCCAGCCTCTGCAGTACTTGGTGTATGAAGAATCAGATCTGGCCTTCTCATTTTGACTGTAAGAAATTAACTATGAACCTGTCAAACACAAACTAATCAATCCAGAAGGATCAAGGATTTGGTTTCCAAGCCTATTTACTATACAACATACATAACATAACTATCATCTTGCTTTGCAGTGGTGTAAGCCTCTGCATCCCCGAGTTTGGCAGACTTTATCCCCTCATTCTACTTGCTTAGATATAGAAGTCACATAGCAGCTGTGAAAACAGAAGCAATCTGCAAGAGTGGACATAGTCATCACACAAACTGTGATCTTATAGTTAGGTTATTTGCTGAACAATATGGTTTATAGAATGTAATGTCATGGAAATGAGGTCTGGGATCATAGGATCATAGGAAGTTACTAGGCTATTGGTCCTGAGCCCCTTACAAGCCTAGCCAAGAATTTAGCCCATGTTCCAACAAGTCAGCACCCAATGCCCCATCCAGGAGGGATACAGGGAGAATCCCAAGGGTGTATTTTCTGTTCCCCATCCAGTTATCCAGGTTGTGCTTAGAAAAGGTTAATGAGATTATCTGCTTGACGTGGAGAGACAGTCTATTTCACAGAAGGGGGAGTCTCGGGGACAAAAATCTGTCCCGCCAAGTCCTATTGATGTCACAAACCAGGTTGAGTTTGCGCATGCAGGTTACTTGAGTGGAGCTTGACTTGTGGATATGCAGCAGTCCCATCAGAGCGGGGTATGAGATTGCTTTGTATGCCAGACAGAGGTCACCTCTGAGGAGTCTGTATGAAACTAAGTAGAGGGGCAGGGCTTTTAGCCTATCTGTGTAGGGTAGATGTTTGAGGCCCTGGATTCTCCTGGTGAGGAACTTCTGTGGTCTCTCCAGCTGCTGCATGAGCTTTGTGAGGTACATGCTGCAAGGGGTATTGTACTCAATAATGGGTCTTTTAAGGGAAGAATACAGGGAAGTTATGACCTCCTTGTCCCTGGATGAGATACCATTACTAATGAGGTGGGCCATGTAGAAAACTTTCTGTACAATGGAGGCAATATAGTGGTCAAAAGTCAGTTTGCTATCCACATGGTTGCCCAAGTCCTTCATGACTGATTGCATGCTTAGGATCTTGTTATTAATGTGATAATTTGTGGGGACGTCACTCTCCCCAAAGTGGATGACGATGATGATGCATTTTTTGGCGTTTAGTTTGAGGCTATGTTTTAGGCACCAGTTTGGGTGAGACCCTCTTGCAGGATGTCCACATCACTAGGGGAATTGATGATAGCACCCAGCTTGCAGTCATCTGCAAACCCGGTCAGTCATAGCCCACTGGTTTTGGCTGGCACCTCAAAAAAGTATATCCCAAACAACAGAGGCTCCAAGATCGATCTCTGGGGTACACCACTCATTACGAGTCTACTGCTTGAGGTGGCTTCCCCTATTTTGACTAGGTGGGTTCTATCAGTGAGCCAGTTTGCTACCCATCTGGTAACATATGTATTGATGCCTAGTTGATAGAGTTTATCTATTATACCCGAATGGGGAACAGTATTGAAGGCTTTGGCCAGGTTAAGGTAGGCTGTGTGCACCATCTTCCCCTCATCCATGGCTTTGGTGACTGTCTCAAAGAAGTCAACCAAATTTAGCAGGCATGATCTCCTCTTGACAAAACCAAACTGTTTGAGATTGAGTGTTTGGAGGTTGCCAATTTCCTTGTTAATGAGGTCCATGATAATCCATTCCATGGCCTTGTAGATCAGGCTAGTTAGGCTGATGGGTCTATAATTTCCTGGATCAGTGGACACTCCACCTTTGTGCAAAGGGATGACAGTGGCTGTACTCCACTTTCCAGGGATGAAGCCAGTTCTCAGGCTTTGGTTGAATAGGGTGCCTAATGATGCTGCAAGTTCCTGCCTGAGTTCATGTAGGATGCAGCCTGGGATGTTATCAGGTCCCATGGAGGCTGTATTTTTTGCCTTTGAGAGGGCAGTGATGACTTGCTTCCTAGAGATAAGGGGAGGGGGGCAGGTGCTGAGGATGTCCTGATTTACTGATGGGGGACAGACGGGTGAAGTTTTCACTGAACCTGTCTGCCAGCAGGTTGGCTTTATCTACGGCATTTGTATATGTGGTGTCCTTGACTACCAGTTCTGAGCAGATCTGAGTGCTTCCTTTGAGATTGTGGACATATGTGAAGAAGGCCTTATGATTGTCTTTAGTAGATGTGGCCAGTTTGGACTCAGAGTTTGCTTTGGAAGATTTCACTAGTGGTCTTTTTTGCTTGTTCAAGCTAAGGAGAGATTGCTTCCAATTAGACATCTGCTCCTTCTTGGTCCTGGACAGCAATTTTTTCCTTTTATTATAGAATTTATTTATTGCAGATGTCCATCAGACAGGTTTACTCTTCCTTGAGGAGGAGGATTTTGTCCTGTTGGGTAATCCTGATTCCATGCAGCTACATAAATGCTCATATAGTACTTTGGTGTAGGTTTGGACATGTGTGCCAGTTCCTATGGAAGGGGAGGGGGCTGTGAAACTGTTTATACCTCCCCTCAGGAGGTTGTAATCAGCTTTGGAGAAGTTTTTCTGTCTGACCCTAGCTGGGCGGGGGGGGGGGGGGGATTAGTGGAGATGGTAACTTTGAAAGTGACTGCTTTGTGGTTGGATCTTAACAGACAGGATGACACTGTAGGGATGCTGCAGTGGTTACTCATGTTGGTTAATACAAAGTCCAAGATATTATCACCTGTTTTGGGGATGTCGACCAGCTAGTCCAAGGCATTTGCATTGAAGAAATCAAGGAATCTCTGGGCATTTGTGTTTTGACATGAGTAGTTCTTCCAATCTATAGTTAGATAGTTAAAGTCACCCAGGACCAGGGTAAGGGGTTGAATCTTGATAGATTTGAAGAGGTCCAGATAGGTGGAGTGGGCATCTTGAGTCAAAGTTGGGGGCCTGTAATTAGCTATGACTTGAATAGGGGTCCTGTCAACAGTTAACTGCACTTGGAGTGCCTCCTGTCTGTCATACTGTTTGACCAGCCTGGAGGTGTGTATGTCTTTAATATATATTGCAACTCCACTTCCTTTTGATTTGCTGCCCATGGTTTGGTGTCTGAATGTATGATAGGATGAGTAATCTGGTGTGGCTGAGGTGCTCTCCGCAGCTTTGAACCAGGTTTCTGTGACTGCACAAATGTCAGTATCTTTCCATGGTTAAGAATGCTTGCAATGAATGGAGTTTCATGTTTAGACTCCTAGCGTTTAGCAGTATGACCTTTAATTTGCTTTTTGATGACATTTTTATGTTGGTAGTTTTGACCTCATGGCATTGCCTAAAAAAGGCACTATGGAGGCAAGAGCCTTTGACAGAAGCTTGAAGCCCAAGGGAGAAAGATGCAGCCCATCTCTGGCAAAGCATCGTGGTCTGTTGGTTATGTCTTCCCAGGCTGTCAGGTACTGGATCCTCTTGGAATGACACCAGAAACTAAGCCAATTGTTAAAGTCAGTCATTTTCTGTTTGTATTGAGGCATCATTCTGGGTGACGGTAGAATGTTGCTTATGGATAGGCACATACCTGCCTGGGACACATAATCAGCAAGCTCAATCATGTCTCTCTTTATGCAGTCCAGGGAGGTACGTCTGAAGTAATTCATGTCAACATGGACTATGACAGCGTCATAACAGTAATCAAAAAATACTAAACACTGCCAAACTAAAAATAATAAAAAACATCTTAAAGACAGCGAATCAACTTTAATAAACACTTTAAAATATTCAGTAAGCACTTTTGTCCACACAGTGAACTTCCTCAGACTGAATAAATTAGAATAATAACATCTTTATATAACACCATCAATTAAATCACATAATCCATTAGATGTAATAGACTAATAGCTTAATGCTTTAACCCTTTCCTTTTCAAATACTCAACAAACTCCTCCTTGTTATTTAAACCAGGGCCCGGGGTGTAACAAGCATCTAATTCCACTTGACATTTATATTCCATCCAACCTAATTCATCTTCTGCATCTAACTTTGAATCATATCTTTCTATTTGATCTAAAACAAGAAATTTTAAATCTACCTTACATTTACTAGTTTTAAAATGCTTGCTTAAAGCATTGTTATCTTTCTGGGCTGCAATAGCATACTTATGTTCGTAAATCCTTTTATTTAGTTCTCTAGTTGTCCGTCCTATAGAAAAAGAGTTGCAAGACATGCACTTAGCCATATATATCACAAATCTAGATTTACAGGTGTATCTTTTTTAATTTTCATAGTTCTATTATTAATATTAAATTCTATATTAATATATTAAATTCCTCGGCACCTGTATAAAGATAATCACAAAAACTGCAGTTATAACATTTAAACATCCCTACTTTGGCTTCGACACTCTTGCACAAACTCCCAATTTTGATTGAAAATAATTCTTAAAACTTTTGCTGTCCTTTTGAACAAAAACAGGTGCCTCACCTACTTCCTTTAATAAATTTGGATTACTACTTAAAATCTTCCAATTATTTTTAACAATTTATTTTATGGCTCTAGCCTCTACACTATTAGTAAACTACATAGATGTACTATAATTTCTATTAGCAGGTTTCACATATTGCTTCCTATCAAGATGTCTTAAATTACATACTTCCCTCTAACTTGCTTCCACTACTTTGGCTCGGTAACCTCTATTTTTAGACTTCCCACATAAAACTGCACCTTCTTCTTTAAATCTTTGCCATTTTTTGTTAACATACTAGCCTGCATTAATTGTCCTTTGACAGTGTTAACCTTGGTATTCTTAGGGTGCATACTAGTATAGTCCAAATAAGAATTATTCTGTACCTCTTTTTTATCTATCTTAGTAAGAAGCCTCTCATTTTCTTCAAAAACAGTAACATCTAAATATTTGATACTTTGCCATATTTCCAAGTAAATTTTAAAAACAAACTTGCATTATTTATGTAATTATAAAATTCTTCCAAACTTTCAAGCTTCTTCTCCAAACAAAAAGCACATTACCTATAAAATGCTTATATATTAAAATATGGCTAGAAAAACTACTATTTAAAATATATATTTTTTTCCAACCATGCATAAAAACATTCATATAGCTTGGGGCCATAGCAGCCCCTATCACTACTTCATTAATATGTTGAAATAACTTGTCATTAACAGTACCTGTTGTTGAGAGGCTTGAGTGCATGAGTGATATGGTGAATTCTGGCACCTGACAAACCAATAACAGTGACTTTCTCCTTATCCAGCCTGGTAAGGAGCACATTTGTGTGTTTCACAATCGAGTCTCCTATGACTAATATGTTGGGTTTATGTTTAGGCCTCAGTGGCTGTGAGACACAGGCAGAAAACTGTTGACCAGATAATCATTGAATACATGATGGGTAAATTTCTGTGGACTTTGTTTCTGGTTTACTCGCTTTAAACAGAGTCACCGCTGTATTTTGGCCACGTTGACTCCATTTCTGAATTCTTCACAGCATACTTTCCAGATGGTAAGGAATTCTAGTGAATACTATGGATTACTGCAAAATCTGTAGCAAAACTGGAAAAATGATATAAAAATGCAACCTGTCATTAATATACTGCAACAGGCTGCAGTGATGCAAGCCATAAATGAGAATGTGGCTGTCATACCCCTCAACTGTTCAGATTTTCATAGAATGTCCAGATTTTTTGCCTCATATTTCTGTTCCTCATAAAATTTGTGGTTTTCTGGATTTTTGTGGCAAATCAATAAGGACTGAATTCACTAAGTAATAACAGGTATTTGAGTTTCAGATTTCATATCCTTCAGATAATGTATGATAGCACAAGAGCTTTTATTCTAGCAACTTTCTGTGTTTCTAAGAGCAATATTTAAAATGTGTCCATATATTTGGGGCTTTGTCCCTCTGTTATTTTTGTCTTTGTCCAGATTTGTTGTCCTGAGAGGTTGAGAGCTATGGTGGCTGTGCATCCTAAAAGGCAGTCAGTTAGAGTCTAAACTAGGCAGACAACTGGTGCAGGCTGTCTGCAGTATGTGTGCCCCACACATGTCTGTGCAGACCCTGCAAGGAAATCACATCCCTCTTGAAACCAAAATGTGTCTCAGCCTGGGAGTACTTGCATATGGTTTATTTCATGGGGATGTTGTGGGAGTATCACAGACAGCTCCCAGTCATATCCTGGCAAAATTCCTGGAAGCAATGTACAGCAAGGTGGATAACTCCATACAATTTCCACCCCTCCCCATGCAGCAGAGAACTGTAATGTACCAGCTCTATAAAATTGCTAACTTCCCACATGTACTCGGTGCAATAGATTGCACACATACACTTATCGAGACATCAGCACATCCAGAAGCAGAGCAATACATAACCAGAAAGGGCTCGCTATCCATCAACTGCCACGTTGTGTGTGCATCAAATGACAGCATGACTGTATTCCAGCAAGGTAAAATACCTGAGGGACTGCTACTGGGTAAGTACAGGAACACAGCTAGTATGCAATTTAAGGATACCCCTCTCAACAATATCCATTATGATCAAAAATGTTTTTATTCGCCAAAAGTGACTGTGGTTATCCACTTGAGCTGTGGCTAATGGCCTTATACCATGACCCATTAAACCTTGCACAGGAGGCCTACAATAGAGCGCATGCAACAACCAGAAACACCATAGAGCATGTGCTTGGTGTACTGAAAGCTAGGTTCAGATGTCTGGACATACATGGGGGTACACTTCAATACACACATGAGAAGGCAGCACAGATGATAATGGTGTGTCTCATGCTACAAAAGATGTTAATTACAGCATGTAGTGGTCTTCCAGCTGCATGTGTGGGTGAACTACCCCAAGAACAACAGATTTCTGAAGAGGAGATCCCACAGGTATCAGAGGAGGAGGCTGTAAGGGACAGAAGACAAATGTATAGACAACTTAGTATGTAACCATAAGTGCAGGCACAGGGAGCACGGTAGTGTTATGACTAGCCACACATACATGAACTAGCTATGTTTATGACACTATTAGACATACTGTAATGCTATCTAAGGCAACCTCGCTGATATCTCACACCATGATCTGCTGTACCCAGCCATGTAAAGAAACATGTTGCCCTGCTAGCTCCACATAGGAGATTGATGGAATAACAACAACATGTAGAGGTGAAAGAGTTTGACTGTGAGTTGAAGGCCTTGTTGTAACAGGTGGGACCACAGCAGATGGTTCATCAGTTAGACTCTGTGCAGGCTGGACCACACAGACACTGATATTCAATGGTATGGTGGTTCTGTGGACAGGTGACCTGCTTTTCCAAGGCTGCAATCTGCTGAGCACAGTCAGGCAACACAGACTTCTGCTGGTAATATAACACTGTTGCAGAACCATAGAGACCAGGGTCTCTACCAACTGTGCTAAAGCTAGCAGACTGTCATTCTGAGTCACCAATGCAGCCATTATCTCACTGGGTCTGCACTCTTGTCTTTCATGCATTACACATAGCTGGTGTGCCAAGTGATCTGTGACATTTGTAAGTGCATTGATGTCTGACCAATGCCATTACTGTGACTGTTTATTTGCCTGCAGCAGGAGGTGGACACCATCTGACACCTGGCAATGCACAACATCTGCAATCTACTTCTACTCTGATGCCCTATTTCAGGTGGTTGTGGGGAACTGCCATCAGCAGCAGTCTTGACTGGGATCTGTCATTCAATGGCCTTACCCTGTTCAACACCAATGTGCCATCATCCTCTGAATGGCTAGAAAGTTGACCTCTACATCTGAGGCTACAGCTGCAGCAACACAACTGTCAACTTCTTGGATCATCTCTCCCAACATGTCAAGGTCCTGTGTGCCATGGACCATAATACCATACTGAAACACATCTAAAACCGCATCATGATTGCTAGATGGGCTAATGGATGATATAGATAGTTGATGTGCTACAAGATTCAAAGCACAGATCAGAAGAATGTGCTTACATTAAAAATGGCTAGCGCCAAAGACATATGACATATATTTCTCATTGCAATGTTACAAATAATAATGACTTTACATGAGGTCTACTAGATGCATGTTTCACAGAATTTACATACATGGATTATGTAATTTGGTAACAAGGCCAACATACATGACTTATGTGAGGAATTAAAAAAACACACACCTGGCAACACCTCATGGGAAGACGGTGCTGTTGAAGAGGGAAGAACTTCAACTATTGTAGGGAAAAACACCATTAGTGATCACATCACTGCCACCATTAACCAGGTGTACACAGTTAAAAAGTACAGAAGGTGTGACATACACATACCACTCGCATGTGCACTGGATGAGGTTGATGCAGACCATCCTATAAATGGGAAGAAGGACACAGAAATTAATGGGTGACAACAACAGGATTAACAGCAAGGATAAGTATGAAACATAGATAATAACATACCATTGATAGACTCCTGCTGTAGAGAAGTTGTGAGTTGTACCATGAATCCTGCATTGGGAAAGTAAAGAGAAAGACAACACAGTAATGTCTTTAGCAAAAACAATACTGACAGCATCACATATACAACACAGTAACATGGCCTGCACATACTCATGTGATGGATGTTGCAACTGCGCAACAGATGGGCCTGTGCTGACAATAAATATAAATGCCATGTATCATTGATGCAAGTATAATAATTTTGCTGTAACATACCTGGTCTGTATGAATTTGAACCCACATGGCTTGGGCCTCCACTGGATTCAACTGTAGTGTACAATGTTAGAGAAATAATAATATGACAGTAAACAGCACTGCCATGAAATGAGGCTGAGACAATAACAAGGTAGTGGTCACAGTAACAGTATGGAGATACTCACCTGCCATTCCTTAGTTTCGTCCCAGAGTAAATGGACCTGTCAATATTAATGTAAACAGCATTACATGTGTTGTTTGGACTGTTCTTTCTGTACTTCAGTTGTATGGATACAAGTCATTAGGCATACATTCATAATCCTCACCCTGTGTGGATGTGTGTGCATGGCTCAACTCTACTGCTGTAAATCAAAAACAATACATGAATATGCATGCTACAGCAATATGCATTAATTGCCTCTATACCGAGGTATGTAATGGAAAATAAGACATATATGTTTGGCCTGGAACTCGAACTTCAAACCCACCCCAGGGGTACATCACTCACCTCCTGTATGCAGTGAGGCTAGAAGCATTGTAATGTCATCAGGGGTTCAATGTTGGTCCAGCATCAGTGGCATCCCTCAATCTGCCATAACATCTCAGTCTGTTGGCTACATGAAGGATCATGTCTGAACAGTGTAATTTACAGGCATCATGGAATCAGCTGTGGCCTGCAACTGCATTTGTCATGTTAGTGAGGTCAGTACACATTTCAAGTCTCCAAACTGTGTCACCAGAATGGTCTAGCAGTCTCTGTCCATGTTGCCAGAGAGCATCAATTATGACTGAATTTTCCTTGGGGGAGTAGTTGTCACCCCTAGAGCAAATGGCCATCTGATAGACAATAATACACACACGATAATATTTCTATGTAAGCCCATTTCTGCAGTTGAGTATGTGGACAGCATACATCAACATAAACAGTATGTATTCCTGTGCAATGCAAAGGGCTGCATAACACTGTCTGTGGCAAATACTAACATGGCATATAAAAACTAACAATGCCTTCATACATAATATTTGTAAAATCAAAATAACTTGTAATATCTTTAGAGTTTGACTAGAACCCCTCACACTATATAACACCAGAAAGAAGCCAGGAATCCACACAGAAGTAGAATTTAGTGCTTTCGTCTCATTATTAGAAACTTCATCAGATTCTGATGAAGTTTCTAATAAAGAGACGGAAGCACTAAATTCTACTTCTGTCTGGATTCCTGGCTTCTTTCTGGTGTTATACAGTTTGTGTGGTCGTGTTTCACAACCCCTCACACTACATAAGTATTAAATGGAGGTCCAACAACGGCATCATGCCACAGAAGTCTGCATGTAATACTACAGAAAGTAACAATTGAACAACTTAAGGAAATTGTCGGAAAATCTCAGGATCTGTAGGCAGGCCACAGAAAGCATGGATCTTTAGTACATTGAGCCAGTAGTGATAACACCTTTGTTAAGAAGCATCATTGAAGAAATATCCGTAACAGCAACAGTACGTATTTTTTAAAATTTTGTTAGGAAACCTGAGTTAGGAAATATCCATGATATCAACATAACAGTATATACGGATAGTGTCAGAATCAGTAGGTTTCTGTAGATACACCACAGAGTGCAAGGAATTACCAGTAAGAATTGTGGATGATCTGTAAATTTGCTTTTATATACTGTTAACATTTGCAATGCAAATCTGTTTATGCAACTGCATATGAGACTGAAATCAAGCCAACGTCACTCCATTAACTTATAACAACTTCTATTAAAGATAAGATTTTGAGTAAAAATTAATTTAACCAGGTAACTTTGGAAATGACTGACTTGAAGACATTTAATAATCACCGAAACAGAAATGCTACCAATTGCCAATGTACATCTCACTCTGAATCATAGAATCAAAGTGCAGCTAATGTGCAGGCACCTTTAAGTACCATTTTTGCCACACAAAATTAATGAGGTTCATTGAAATTCAAGTTTTGGAATCCCATTTGTGCATCTCAGTGTAAATTGGTTTCATGTGCAGTAACACCCAGGTGTTCTGCGTAAACACCCATTAGGTAATAGCAAATGGTACCATGTGTGGCATGTGTCCATTATCTGTCATTGATCTGATAACACGTACCTCATTAAGCAATTCTCAGTGTTTGTATTTTTCAGACTTTTTCTCATTTGTGGATCATTATAGCTACTTTGAGGAGGCTGAGATGTGTCCATGCTCCCAAATGGACTGATGAGGAGACAACCAAGATGTTGACTGTGTATGCTGGATTGGGGCAGCGAATGAGAGTCATACCCAGAATGTTTGCCATGACAGATGTGTGGAACTGGATTGTGAGGGAGCACCATGGATAGACAGGGATCTACTGCACTGGAGTGCAGGTTTACCACTGCTAGGATGACTTGCATCAGAGGGATGTGGAAGAGCTTTGAAGGAGGGTCGCCGAGTTGCCAAGGCAGCCTGTAGATCTTTACTGTAAGTGTCACTATTCTACGCATACCTGAGCATTCCTAGAGAAGTTTGATGTATATTATACCCATATATATCAGACAGATGGTTTTATATAACCATTTAGTAGCTGCTGTGACAATTAGCTCATGGGGACAATTAAGTGGACATTATAATTGCTGTCCCTATAACTGTGGGTTTGATTCTCATGTTATTTAATAATGTTTATAGTATCCATAATAATGACCTTTGTAGATGCACGTATGTTTTACAACATCTAATAACATAGCCACTGTCCTCCTGCTCACTGATGCCTATAGCACCTAGGCTAAGGGTGACTGTGCAATTCACCATTTTCCATTATTGTGCTGCTGTATTGCCTATTGCACCATTATACGTCAGAATGAAAACCCATACATAACTTCTTGAATTCATTATTCTTAACAAAGTAAACAGTCATGTTTGTTTAAGACAAAAAGGAATGTCTGTCCAACTGCTTGCACATATGTTATCGTTTATGTGCTGATAGCAGTTATGTCTTTACAATTAAATGTCCAATAATTGTTTGTAGTTTTTGTATTCATTTGTTCTCTGCAGGAATTCAAATAAACACCTGCAGTACCTGTTTGTTAAATTGAAACATCTGCTGCTTGTTAGCTCAACCTGTAAGGAAACTAGCCAACTTGTCTACATTTTGGCATGTTGTGGGTTCCAATCCACATAGGGGGAACATACATGCAATTGTTATCTTGGTTTACTTCACCCATAGCATTTCTTTGAAGAAGCATATCCCAATAATTGATATTAATGTTTATGTTGAGCTTGGTTACAAATAACTGAGTTAGTCATTGAATTCCTAAGAACATGCCAGGAATCTGTAACTTTCTGCTAATTTGAGCTTTGTTACAACATCTGCTAGCTTGTAAGCAAGCAGGCCAGTGGGTCTGCATTTTTGTATGGTGTGAGTTCCAATCCACATAGGAAAAGCATATCTGAAACTGTTATCTTGGTTTAATTTGCCCATAACATTTCTTTATAGAAGCATAATCCACATATTGATATTATTGCATATTTTGAGCATGGTTATGAATAACTTGATTATTTGTCAAATTCCCACAAATATACCCATTATCCATAACGCTTTGCTAACATCAACTTTCTAACAAAAGGGTTTGTAAAGAAATAGACCACAGGCTCACATTTTGGTGTGCTTTGGGTTCAAATCCACAAAGGGTAAACATATCTGAAACTGTTATCTTAGTTTAATTCACCCATAGTGTTTTTTTATAGAAACATATTCCATCTATTGATATTATCCTATATCTTGAGCATGGTTGTGAATAACTTGGTTATTTGTTGAATTCCTACAAACATATCCTTAATCTGTAACTGTCCATTAAAATCAGCTTTTTAACAGCAGTGTCAATAAAGCTTGCTACAGTTATATGTCTGATCAGTGCTTTTGTTACTACTGTATACTTTGTAAAAGTACTATCAAGTTCAGTTTTGTCATTAAACATTACATTTAGTGCAAGAACACCATCCTCCTCATCATTTGAGGGAGTGGGATGGGCAAACTAACAGTGGAAATGTAGAACAGGGAAGATGTATGCATTTGCTTAGTGTTGTGCACCTCGACAAGGAATATCATGGCCCTCACACATACCTTACTGTGTCCCTTATGTACAGCAACTTGTATGGTTCTGTTCACAGAAGCTCTGTGATACATGAAACTGTCCCAATGTCTGAGGAATGAATGATTCCCATTTCTGTTAATGTTTCTGGACACTGTGCTGGCATGAATGTTCTAGGATCCATATTAATATATTATCTCCCATCCAGATGATGTCGTAAAGCCACGTTTTTTCACTGAAATCAGAAGAGACTTTGTCAGTCAAGATGGATTAGTTAAGCTGAGAGCTCTAAGCTTACAGGTTGGCTGTATAATGTAGGTGCAGGTTTGAATCGCATGTCCTCCAATCTGTGTTCAAAAATGTTAGAACCTGTATATAGCACTGAAAATGTATGTTGATCATCTAACATTCTTCATGAATAAGCTATCTTAGAAAGTGTTCTGCTCAATATGCATTGCTGTTATTTGAGGAATACTTATTCAACATTTCTGTTTTTAGGCAAGGAAGATTGGACCAGAAACTGAATTCTGTGCATCAGATGGATGCACAGGCTAAAGGAACAGCAGAAGAAGAGAGGTGTGATGATTACATTTTATGTTTTATAAAACAAAATGCATCTGATCCTGTTTACAGGTCTGTATTTTTCACAATAACATGTACATTGATTAGAATGCAGGAATATCCATTATTCGTCAGTAATGTAAGTGAAATTATCACACTATAGCTGTGCTTATTATAACTGTGATTTAAATCCAAAAATGTTGAAACCTCATGTAGGATTAAGCTATTGTTTCAGCACATAAGTTTTGAATTGTACTTCACAACCTAAATAACTGTTGGATTGGTATATCTATCACACATATTTTGCTTATAAGTATTAGTGCTTTAGTTCTGGCTTGTAATGTATAGGTTGGTGCATTTATCCATATAGCTATTTTCTAGTGATTGGTTTGTTGTGTATATCCTGTCTCTTCCCTAACTGAATAGGTGTACGCTGTGTCAGTGTTTGCAGACTGTGTGGCATGCCATGCAGTTGTTGTTGTAGCTGCCTACAGCCCTTTACTGTGGGTGTTTTTGATAAAATGCAGTTCTAGCCTAGGTTTACAGACACCTCTACAGATAAACATTTCATTACAGCAATTCATATTCAGCACACTCTGCAAGTCAACAGTGGTATTGCATCTTGCTTCAACACTTTGGGTGTTTTTGTTAAAACACAATTCTAGTCTAGGTTTACTGGCACTTGTGCAGATTAAAACATTTCTTTGCAGCAGTTTATAATTCACACACCCAGCAGGTTAACATTGGTATTGCATCTTCCTTCAACTCTGGGTGTTTATGTTAGAACACAATTTAAACCTAGGTTTACTGACACTTGTGCAGATATGCATTTCTTTGCAGCAGTCCATAATCAACAAGCATCATCAGGATGTTTGCATTTTACAGGCTACTGAGTGGTACTAATTATAGGTTGATCATGCATACAGTTGTACACATACAATACTGTTAGTACAAATATATTACATTCTCATATGTCAAGCTGTGGCGATTGAACATATAACAAATTTGTTACCATTGTATTCATTGTACTGATGTGTGTTCAGCCAATTATTGTGCTGCCTGACTCAGATTTTTAATATATGGCTTTCAGTGATGACAATTCATTTATGAACCTAAACTGGATTCCAGGTAGGGTTCATTGTCATACAAGGTCCATTATCGTACCAGGTGAGGTTGAATGGAATTTTGAGAGGAAGGAGACATAGAGATTCTGCGGGCGAAGCGGAAGGACTCCATGGAACTGCCAGCAGGAATGAAACTGCCGTAATTTGGAACAAAAGGGCGCAGGAGGGCAGGAGGATGCATGTCGTGGGCCCCAGGGAGACCTTGGTTCGGTGTATGGATGACTTGCAGAAGTTGTGAGCATGTAGCATGGCCTATTGTCCATAGTATTGTTATATCACTTTCACCTCATTTTAATAATGACACTTGATGGCTGTTTATATAAATCATTCCAAGCAGACAGTACAATGTCTAGATTTCAGCATTCATACATTTTTACAACACTAATGCCCTAGGTGTGTATCTCTAAGTGTATACCAGTTTTCTCAATAGAATACTGATGTTCTGTTTATGAGTTGGACATTAACGGTCAAGCATTTATAAGTTACCTCTGTCCATAATGGATGTGTGTCAGTCTGAGTAAATTTTCATCATTGTTATATAAAGTTCTGCTTAGCTCTTCATAGGGATGTTCTGTGTGATACACATTTGCACTCCTTTTCTGTTGTGTTTTGCAATTAAATTTGACAGACCATAGGACCCATGGACATTCTCCTGCCAGACAATAATGACAAGTGCATGCCAGGCCACTGCCAGAGTCTTCCGATGATGACAAAGATGATGATGATGATGATGAGAAAGATGGAAATGCACTTGCTCGAGCCATCGTGCCTGCAGCGTGGAGGAGATGATAACATGACCAAAATCAAGAAGATTATCAGGAGGATATTGGGAAGGTCATGACCAAGGTGTTCTGAACTCAGACGAGGGACATGATGGGAACCATCTTTCAGGATATGGCATGGGCTATGTACAATTTGTTTGGGAATATAGCTCATGAGGTCATTCGAGAGTCTCAGCCTAATCAGCCTTGTTCCTCTGGTCTGTAAGTATAGCCTATGTGCTCCACTTGTGTTATACTGCCGACATGCTGACTGCCATATAATTGACTGGACTGTATATGCACTCTTGTCCATGCATACCATGTAGCTGTCATGCCTATGTGTTATTGTCATGTGAGATTAACTTCTGCTTCAACGTGTGCATGGCACACATTAACACATTACATTTTCCTCCCACATTCAGTTGTCCATGCATTGTGGCAGTTAACCTGCAGGCAGTGCTGCAAGATGTAGACTGTAAACATGTGTTTTCTACTGAGGCAAATGACAACATATAATGTCCATAATCCATCACTACCACTATATTATGGCTTGGAGCTGTGTATTGCCATATCATGTATGTGCAACAGAAGGACATGCCATTCCCAATGTGTTTTAGATGACAGCTGCTATGATATCCACTGGCATGTTTTTTGCCATGGGTTGGCAATACTGATGCCATGTGGGATCATATACAGGTATATGCAGTCCTCATTTTCTCACTGCATCAAACAGCAATGTAACAGTAATCTTTATACAGTATTACAGATTTATTCATTAACAATACATTATGCTATGCTTAACTGATTGTACATGTTGCTGCACATAGTTGGATCCATACTGGCACGCCATTGCACCTTTGACATTCAAGCATTCACTGACTTATGTACTGTCATGATGTTCACCAGAGTGTCCTCTGATCAGTGATGAGCAGGGTGGGTGACATACACCTGTGTTTGTTTTTCAATATTTACATGACAGTATATGCATATGTGCTTGAAATTCTCAGCTTGCTTACTATGCATGATGTTATATAATTGCACATTACTATGTATGTGTGTTTTATACATGGCCGGTTATGTGAACATCAGCAATCATTTTGCCCATATGACATACATTTTCCACATGATTAAATGTATTTTGTTTTGTCTTCTACAGCACCCTGTGTGATATACACATGTATTTGTATTGTGTCAATTTACCTTGTCCTGCATTTCCCCTTATGAGTGCCCAGGTTGTCCACCTCCCATCCGCCAACATATTTCTCTGTTAAATTTTGCAGATATGTTTGCCTTTGTTGCAATTATTGACCATTGCCACATATGTTTTTGACACAGTGGACATGTGCCAAATCTATGGCCATTTTATGGATGTAGGACATCTGCATACAAGTCACTGGCTACTGCTTGCAATACATCTTTGTTCTCATTATAATTACATGTTAACCATTGTACTTTGTTGACACCCATGTGCACAACCTGCTATATAAGCTGTAGTGTTATATTTTTTGTCAATATTCTTACATGTCATTGGTGTGTATATGTGTATTTACCTTGATTTCATGTACATTCCATTTATGTCACTGAAAGCCATACATACACATCAACACCTGTGTGTTGTCTTTGATGTGGCATATGTGTGTAACATTTATGCATTCCATTATATGTTTGGTTGGGTTGTGTACAACTACTTGTCTATGTAGCAGACATGTTTTGCTTTTCTACAGTATTTCTGTTTGGCACTGTACTTGGTTGTTTGCCGTTCACATGCATGGTTTAATGTTTGGTTATGTCTTCTGCTGGAGTCATCTAGCATTGTTAGACCTGCATGTGCTTATATGTGATGTTGCTTGGCTTACACCTGCACTGCTGATGGATTACTTGGATATCTGTTTAATTATCCAATTTGTGATCCTAATTTATTACCCTCCAACACACGTCTACTCTCAGTCATACACATCCAGATATGACTGCAGCACACTTTGCAACATGTCATAACATGATAATGCATATTATGTTTTCCTGCATTTCACCATAGCTAATACACATCTGTACCCTGTTTGATAGCTTTCCATTGTCCATGTTGTACAGTTTGCCCATTTGTGTAACTTGCCTGTATTTACTGTTTTTTTCCAACTTTTGCCTGCCTTGTGTTGTGATACTGTTTTTATTGGTATACCTGCTGTGATGCCCTTCTACTCATCTTCCCCTTTCATTACCTTTCCTTCTATTCTTAAAAAAAATGGGGCCTATTCCCACCAGGAAAGAACATGCCCATGCCCCTCTGACTGTTCCTCAGATTTTCTTATTCCAACATCCTTCTTGTTGTCCTTCTTCGCCCGTACCCCGCATTTTCTTTTCTCTCCCACATTTTCCTTAGGTGTTTACGTTACTTGTGTTACCCACACACAAGTCCCAAACTCATTGTTAGCAAACGTTAACTGTGGCAATGGGCCATGATTGCCCTTCACCTTTAATTTTTTTATTAAAAATATACAAATTCCATCAGAATCTGTAATTACAAGTAGACATATACTTGTATGTGTCTTAAGGAGATATCCTTAGTTGTCTATATGCTTACTGCAAAGATTGCTGACAATATTACAAATGGCACTGCATCTTTAAAACAAGCATTTTTTGTGGTAGTGAATGAATTATGGAAATACCCATAGTTACTTTTAATGTTTCTGGGCAAATTTTTGCCAAATGTATTATGAATGCCATGCAGCTTACATTGGGATGGTTGGGAGTTGTTTTTTATTGTATTATAATGGAGTTGATTATATTCCATAGTTGTCATTAACCTTAATGGACAGATTCTATTTCATATACGTCTGTATAACTAACAGGATGCTTGAACTGTGATCATCTTTCCCTAACTTTGTTAATGTACAATGTATTTTAATATTAATTTTTCATTACTTATGGTTTACTTGTGGATTTGTACTCCTTTATGTACTGAGCTATTCTGAGTTTCTAGAGGTACATTTACATACTACAATGTTATCCACAAGTTTTGCACCAATATTGACAAAATGCACCAGAATCTAGTCCCATATTTCTTGCATATGAAAATTGTATCAGACAGAAAAAGAAAAAATATATATAGCCTCTCATTTTTAGTCCAAATATTCTTGATGAGTAAAATCTTTTAGTAATTCATGTACTCTTAAACAAATCTAATCTCTAGAATAAATCAGAAAGTCTAGAAGTAATTAATTGTAATCTATACCTAAATCGTAGCAGTCGAATGATATGTATGTCAGCTCCATTAGCAATATAATAATTTCTATATTTATTCATTTATAGTCATGTGTCCCTGTTTTCATTGTCTTTAATTAGTAATGACTACTAATTTTCATCTTTTTCCCCCCAAGAGTTTTTAGAAAAAAATCCTATACCTCATTACTCTACTCATATAGAAAAATCCAAATGTAAATGTGCCCCATGAGATATAATGCTTTGTAGTGTGTTGTAATTGCAGAAAAGTAACCTTCTTTCTGATCATCAACAAATACACGCATATGTATGTATATGTGTGTGTGTGTGTGTGTGTATATATATATATATATATATATATATATATATATATATATATATATAATGAAACTGTATAACAATTTACCAATGCATATTGGTATCCACTCTTTGCAAAAATGAAGGCTCTCATACAGTCATCCATAACATTTTAATGTTGAAATTTTTTGTTAAATTCAAGTTAATATGTTTTCTTGCAAACTGTTAATTAAACATATTAAATACTTGTCTGTAACTTTCTGACACATTAACCTTTGAAAAACATGGTATCATTTGAATGTTACTGTGTAGTTCAATCTTACCCAATTTCATATGTGTCATATTAGCAATTAATTAGCCATAATTTTCAGATTAATGTAATTATACATAGTCCTTTATTTAACCATTACTGTAAACATGTAAAATATAGTGTGTTCTTTGATGTCCTAGCAATACAATAGCTTGTATTTAACAGCTCACATTAAAATTCCAGCCAAAAAAATATCAAAAATACCATCTTTCACATAGACTTCTAAGTGATAATATGAAAAAGAAATATTGTCAATCTGGGATGTTTGCTTAGTCATAGCTAAAAGTGTTCCTAATTCTCTTATCCCATTCAGGAATACTGATTTAATAATCTTGTCTATCAAAGCCAGAATGTACTTATTCATAGTTAGTCCTCAGATTCACTAATCCTCTGTGCAGGACTACTCTAGTCCTGCACGGGAGCGCCAGTTTAAGAGGAGGATGGCAGCGCACCATGCATATTAAGGAAGGCGCGCTGCCTGAACACCTAATGCTACACGGAGTATGGATGAGTGCAGGGGGCGTGGCCGAGAGTAGAGCTCTCAGAATAAACATGCCCCTGCAAAGTAGAATAGAAGAATGTGTACATAAAAGAGCGAGACTGCACATAAGTGTCCGCAGATCCCCGCCAACAGTCCCCATGTGTTGAATAGCAACAGCACACTGAAAAAAAACATGAAGAAACCCATGTAGTAATGTTTTTAAAACTCAGAGTACAGCTAACCGTAGGTGCGCGGGTTTGCCCATCGCTTAGCTACGGGTAAAGCAGCATGAAAGGCTGAAGAGGATAACAAGGAAGGTATAGCAAATGAAGCAGCACAACAATAGTGTAGTGGTCAGAGCATCTGCCTAAGGAGGAGGCATTCCCAGCTCGAGTCCCACTACAGCACATACCATTTTCCAAGTGTAATCTGTATACGAACAATTATGTATATTTTATTGCTGTAGAACCTACCAAATAACAATTAAATGTGAACTGGAGTACTGCATGAAATGCACATGTGAACAGTCAGTACCAGAATGAATAAGTCAGCAATAAGCAGGCGTAAGCACAGATAAGTAGAAGTAAGCAAATGTAAGCAATAGTAAGCATGTGCAAGTGCATATGGGTGGGGTGAAGCACCGCAGACACAAATCAAGCAAAGGAGACGCTAACTGCATGTAACACACTGTGACCAGAAGTCAGCAATACCAACCTCTGCGCAAACCCGCTCACAACCGCTTGAAAGTGCCTCAAGCACACCGTATCAAATGGCTGGTGTCATGCGTGGGTCTGTGTACATTAACAGAGTCAGTTGTAGGTATTGCAAAGCATACGTGGTACACAAGGATGGCCGGTGTGCACACGAAACACAGTATCCAGCAATACCAGTCAACATTACCGGATATGTAGCTAAAGAATTAGAGGTATATGTGCCCGTATGAATACCCATAACTATACAGATATATATATCTCCCCTCTCTGTAGTACAAATGTATACATACATAGATAGACATATAAATAAATACCCACAAATACAGATATACATATGCAGACACACATACAGCCACATGTCATTAGATATATATATACAGCAATATGTAGATATACATGTATGCAGACATATATATATATATATATATATATATATATATATATATATGTACATATATATATATATATACATATATATATCTATATTTATATATATATGTATATATATATATATATATATATATATATATATATATGTAGATATATATATATATATATATATATATATATATATATATATATATTTATATATATATGTATATATATATATATATATATATGTGTGTGTGTGTGTGTGTACGTAGATATACACAGATATATACCTATGATAAGATACAGCACCCAAGAATGACATATGTTCACAGGCTATGCCAATGGAGGTGAGGGGCCCAAGCAAGAAACGTGTAACTCGTAGTATGACCCCCCCCCCAGCTGGACAGAGGAAACATACAAACAAACCCACAAACAATGTAAACAGTCCACTACTCCCCAGATCCCAGGCAGGATACAACCGGGGGGGGCACAGTGGACCTGTTAAATCTAATCTTGGAACAGAGACAGGATCGTCCCTTGTGGGACACCCCAAAAATTGTCATATTATGGGAGGAAGCCCGTGAAATGACCTATCAAGGCAGGGTGTGTACAAACATGGAATATAAGGGTGGGAAAGCCTGATGACTCATGGGTCGAGACAACGTACAAGATGGGTCCCGTGAAGTGGAGAGTGGCCAGTGTGCAGTGGTATGTTTAGACCCGACCAGCACCCAGAGTAAGGATGAGTGCTGTAGAGGAGGTGTGGATGGGGGAACTATGGGGAGCTAATTATGGGTCTAGGTGTGGAGGTGTTTGCTGGAGTGGGTCCATATGGACAGCCCCAGGAAGGTAAGCAATAGTGTTCATTGGGCAAAGGCACCGCCCAACAGGCAGCCACACCCGCTACGAGTCCCACTGCAGCAACGTCTATTTTACATGGCAAACAACGGAACAACCAGATGTAGATGTATATATGTTGAGGTATGTGTGTGCATATCAACTCATAGCTACATGGAGATATACCTCTCCCTCTCTGTAGTACAAATGTATACATACAGAGACAGAATACATATAAATACCCACATATAGATATATACATATGCAGACACCCATACATCCATATGTCATTAGACATATATATACAGCAATATATAAATATATATATGTATGCATACATTTACAGATATATATGTATATAGTTATGTGTGTATATATATATATATATATATATATATATATATATATATATATATATATATATATATATATATATATGTGTGTGTGTGTGTGTGTGTATAAATATACACATATATAATTTTGTTCTGCTAAATACTTGAGCTTTGACCGGCTAAGATTTGCCTGCAATGAACGACATATAAGTGAAATTAAATACACTTTTATCTTCACGTTTTTCATATAGTACTGCATTTTATCTGTTTTTGTTATTACTGAATATTAATTGAACTGAAAATTGTGGCACTCTGTCTCTACAGTTAGGTCTCACCCCCCCCCCCCCCATTTTTCTTTTGGCGTTAATCTTGGTGGCTTTGAAATTGCACGCACCTCTTGTAAATTTGTATTTGGATACTCCTTCTGGGCCCATTTCATTTGCTTACTCAACTGAGTGCAGTGAGGTCATATTCTGATTTCAGGCACTCCTACTATGTACAAAGAGAGCACCTGGGAAGAAAAAAAATGTATAAGTTTGTTTCCTGCCTTTCCTGTAAGCACTCTAGTCCACATACATATTTGCTGTATCCAGGACTATTTGTAAGCTTCTGAGCCCCCAAACCTTTCTGTGTTGGAGAGAAGCCTTCTAGCTTAATTTTGTTTCTTAGAACTAGCCAGTTTTTTAGTTTCAGCACTCAAATCTGTTTCTTTGAGCTCAGGACTTGTTCAGAACTCGTTGTAAGCACTAAATAAGCTACAAATTACTACAGCACTCAACTTTTCTCACTTGTCTAGAGGAAAGCAATTATTAGTACTTAATAAATAAGCACCTATCCAGGCATGTCTAAGGGTCAGCTCCCGGTGTTTTCACCTGTCTACCTGATGAATCTGGGCATCTTGGGGCAATGCAGCAATTGCCTCATGTACACAGACAACCCTCTCCTCCTATCACCCAACACTACAACCTGTAAGAGATGCACTTATATAGCCAAACTGGAAGCAAAGCTCTCTTCACCCAAGACTGGACTAGACAGTCAAGAGGAGAAGGTATACACTTGCACCACACCAAACTCATCATATAGTCCCTCAAATCCTACACCACCAAAACACACACATAGAAACACAAAACACACACTTACATTTGCAGAGGCCCTCAATAAAAACCTGCCCAAGCAAGAGGGACCTCCAAAGCTGAAACCCAAGCAAACTACACCCCCCAACACAACCCAAATGACACATAGCCTAGAGTCCCAGTGTGCCACTCAACCACAGCCCATAAGGCATAACAATGTACCCAACACGCTAGTCATAGGTGACTCTATAGTCGGGCACACTGATGTTCCACTCACCAGGCTAAACAAGGAGAAAGTTATTGTCAGCTGCCTGTCGGGTGCCAGGATCCGCCACATAACGCACGCACTCAGGTCACTCCACAACAAGTACAAATATGACTCTGTCATTGTCCATGTTGGTGTGAATGACCTGAGACATACCTCCCTGGACTACATAAAAAGAGACATGGAGGAGCTCTCCGATCTTGTAGCCCAGGCAGGTATGACCCTAGCCCTCAGTAGCATCCTGCCATCACCCAGAATGATACCACAGTACAAGGACAAAATGATTGACTTCAACAATTGGCTAAGCTTCTGGTGTCATTCTAAGGGGATCCAGTATTTGTCTGCTTGGGATGACATGATCGACAGACCACGATGCTTTGCCAGAGAGTGCCTACACCTGTCACCCTTGGGATTCCGGATACTGGCTAAGGCTCTTGCCATCCCATATAATGCCTTTTTTAGGCAAGGTTTAAATGACAAATTCACCACCATAAAAGGTACAAGCAAGCAAAATCTGAGGATGATACTCAGTGCTAGAAGTCTAAACCTCAAAATGCACTCACTTGAGGCACTCCTTAAAATGGAGAACATCGACATCTGTGCAGTGACAGAGACCTGGTTCAAATCTCCAGAGAGCACCCCTGCATTACCAGGCTATAATTCATACCACACCTTTTGGCCACCTAACCTGGACCAAAGCACTAAAGGTGGAGGCGTGTCCATATTCATTAAAGATATCCACACCTCCAGGCTAGTTGCACAGCATAATGCATCTGAGATTATCCAAGTGCAACTGACTCTGGGCAAGACCACAATCCAAACTGTAGCTTGCTACAGACCCCCCCGCCCCACCATGCCCCAGGATTCCCACTACTCATTTCTTGATACACTGGAAAATATTAGGGTACAACCCAACACCCTAATAATGGGCGATTTCAACTGCCCCACCATTAACTGGGAAATCTATTCGTGTACCAACTCTTTTGCTCAACGTTTTCTGGAATTCATAAATTCCAACACCTTGGATCAACTTATTCATACCCCCACCAGAGGCAGCAATATCTTAGACCTGGTCATTACCAACATGGGCGACCGGTGTTCCACACCAGAGGTCAATTCCTTGTTGGTCAGATCCGACTACAAGCTAATCACCCTAGACATCCACATCCCGCCCCCACCCCCCCATTAGGGAAACCACCGTAAAAAACTTCTCCAAAGCCAACTTCACACTTCTTAAGATAGAAGTGGCAAACTTCATGACACCCATACAGATGGACAATAGAGGTATGACTGCTGAATCCTACACAAATGCACTTTATAAGCACTTACACGAGTGCATGGATTGTGCTATCCCTAACAGAACCAAGATGCTATCCTCCAAAAAAAGGAAGCCAATCTGGTAGTCCTCTGCCATAAACAAACTCTACAACAGAAGAAAGAAACTGTTGCAAAAAAGAGTAAAATCCCATGACTGGAGGAGCTCCCTGATCAGCCTCAGTAAGAAGCTGAGATCCCTCATAAAATCTTCCAAAGCTAATTACGAAAACAAAATTGTCACTGACTCTAAAGACAACCACAAAGCATTCTATAGCTATGTCGATTCTCAATGGCAACACTCAGATCTGCACTGAGTTACAGCACAATGGCACTAAATATACAGAACCAAGTGATATTGCCAACATCCTGGCAGATAGGTTCAGTGCTAACTTTACTCCCCTCTTACCCCCAGAGGGCCCATCTCTATACTGGAAGAATGTAAAGTTCCTGTAATCATGGCTGCACAGGTAAAAAACACACTCTCCAAAGCCAAGAACACAGCATCCATGGGACCTGACAATATCCCAGGCTGCATTCTACATGAACTACAGAACAAACTGGCACCCCACTTAAGTACCATGTTCAATCATAGCCTCACCTCAGGCTCAGGGGTCTGATTGTCCAGACCTACACCCAAATGCAGGGTATATACACAGCTGTTGCTGTAGACGAAATGCCCAGCTGTGGACTTTTCCGTCAGCCATCCTGCACATCCCTGGACATGTTCCCTGCTATAAGTCCCTCTGTGAGGCCCAGTAACACCACATACCTATCGATCCCTGTTGCATTCATAGTAATATCCATAGTCACAAGTAGGTGACACCCTCCACACAACTATATTGGCAGAATCTGGAACCCCGAACCCTGGTGTATTACCGCAGCTGTCCCAGACTATACATGTAAAAACACATGAAGGGAAAAGCCAAGCACACTTGGATCACCACCTGGCAAAGTTTGCCACCACCCAACACTCAGACCCCTACACCAACTACTGATATCTCCTTTCCTGCCTCGCATACATATCCCAACACCCTGCAAACCTGCACTACTGCACCCCCACCAATCAGTCGAAGCCTACTATACAGTTAAATTTACCTCCCCTCCACCTACCCAACACCTCCACTAATCACATCTACTCTACAACACAGGTATGGCATATGTAAACCTAACCCAAATACCTGAGTGTAGCCGAACCAGAAATGCTAAACAGGAATTCCACTTAACCTTACACTGACCTTCGTGAACAGTCATACCTGACATGTACACCTGACTTAAGCATGTATAAAACGTACATGTACATGAAGTAGCGTGGGGGTATGCGGCAGCCAGCTGGAGTACGCCTGTGTGGGGGGCGGTATTCAGATTAAGCAAAGTAGAAGCAAACAGGTTCAAGAAACTGTAACTGGAGGTTAGCAGTGCTTACCGTCACACAAACCCATGCAAACCCACGTGTCCTGCCCAGCAACAAAATAAACTGCCTCTGCAAGGCTTGAACCCTGTACACTATAGCCACAGTAGTCACCCACTAAACCATCATAGCAATACAGATGAATGAGGTATCAGCAAACTAATCCTCACCACAGGTAAATCAAAACAAAGATGTGAACTGAATCTATGTACAGTGTGAGGTGGTCTACCTTGCTACTTAACATAAATATGTGAACTGGACTACTGCAGCAAGCATAGATGTGAGGTGTTATTGTAATAAAGTGTAGAAGTCCCCAGGTCCTTATACAGTGTATGTACACATGAATCACAGATAACAGACACATAAAACCTGTAATGAAGAATATATTACTGCCAGAAGGCAAATATAGTGCAAATTAACTATTAAGCAATGCTAACCACAGCAGAGCTCAACTTAGTAAGAGTAAGCAATGTGTAGGGGAGCCAATCCAATCTACCTACTGGTATACCCCTATAAGCACTGCCAACCTTAGGTAAGCAGGTGTGCCCCTAGCTTAGCCTCTTCAAACCTGGCCAATCATGGGAAAGTGTGGGTAAATGGCTGTATATAAACCACACAGGCAGGAATACATTCCATAAGTGGTGGTAGCTTCCTACTGCAGGCAGAATGGCTGGTGTGGGTGAAGGCACTTGTGTTAGAGTGCAGCGCTGGTGCATCCAGGAGTCATAACTCATGGTATGGCTCCTGGTACAACACCATGAAGAGAGACCACTGCAGGGCTAGAACCAGGGCTCGCAGTATAAAACGGAGGCCTGGGACAGTCTCGCCCGTGACCTCACCAGTGCCACAGGTATCCCCCGGGCTGGTGAGCAGATCAGGCATCACCATGCTGACCTGAATCAGCGGAGGGGGGATGTACTGGAATAGTGGATCCAGGAGTCTCGGCAGATGGCTAATGCCCCAGTACTGAGTAACTACTCATTCCACTAAGTAGTTAAGAATTGACTAGCTTTTGTATACTCTGGATAGTTATGGCTAAATATCACTGTATACCTCTGACATCTGAAGATGAGCAAGCTGTGAACCAGCAAGTCCATGATGCTAGGTTGCAAAGGCTGCGTTGCGAGGCAGATTAGTATTCCTCAGCATGTACTGTCATAACAAATACATATAAGAGCATTGGAAAGTGTCTTACCAATAGGAATACATGTGTAATATTCTGTAAATAATGGTATAACCCCTGAAGTGCTTCTGAGTACTCTTCTGTCATATGTAGTTGAACTGTTGCATACTATAAATAGTACTACTGTATTAAGCAGTGTTACCCACACTGTGGTATGCAGATAAAATGTGTATGAAGGTCTGTATAACAATGTTGGAAGTGCCAAGAGGTCAGTAATATTGTACAAGTGAGGGAGACATATATAGAAGACAGTAGAAAGCCTCACATCAATTCCCTGATGGCACAGTGTACTGTGATGTTAACTGTAATTTTGTTGTCACACACAGCAGCGGTTTGAAACCCAGGAGTGCTAGTAAGCTGTATGCATAATTGTACCCCACAAATGTATGGATTTTGTTACAATGTTCAGATAGAAAGCTGTATGTATAATTACACCCAACAACTGTACAGAATTATCTAGAGTGTTCAGATAGACAGTTGTATGCATAGTCATACCCCACAACTGTTCCAGTCTGTCCAGCATGTACAGATAAATGGCCCATATCAGCAGCTTGGTACCTGGTCCTCCTGAAAAAGCAGTGTGAAGAACCCAGAAATGTAGGCAGCTGTTAATGACATATAACAGCAAGTCAAACAGGTACATAGTCATAGAATGTGTAGGAAAGACAAACCTGTCATTGTAGCACCGCACCCAAAGTGTATGACAGCAATACACAACATATGTTGCATTAACATCTGCATCTTGTCACGGCTGTAAGACACGGGTCACGTATATAATAATATATAAACATACCAGTGTACAATATAAGGCCATTGGGTAGTGTAATAATACTTGTGAGGGAAATATCACTGCAGTGACTAGGAATGTTGTGAAACTACAAGGATATGTCATTTGTTAATTGAACACTCTCTCACCCCTACCATATGTGCAAAATAGCCCACTGACACTCCTCAACTGGTATGCGTATACTCCAAACATTTGTTGAGACATATGTCCTAATGGGTCGTGCATATTCACATGTGTTGCTATGCATGTGCCATGTTATAATACACCCATAATGGTGGCCTGTTGCCATCAATGACACCTGCATGCTCTTGTATTGGCCACTGTTATTCCATATATGCACGTGTGCTGCTTGCTCTGCAACTGTGCTAAATTCGGCATGTTGGGTTAATGGGAATACCTATGCATGCTGTTATAACTAATCCTGAATGCTGTTACTAAACCATATCTGCCATAAACCGGCGACAACACAGTTCATATGGGAAGGCTAGTCCCAGCGGATCCACCTGTCCCACCTCAGCTGGCTATGGCACCGGACACCAGCACATCTAGGGCCCAGCCTGGGACCTCCACCTCCAGGGGCACTGTGCCACCTTCGGGAGGAACCACTGCAGGGGATGAAACTCACCCCCTCTCAGAGCGGGCGCAGAGGGGAACCTGTCACCCATCAGCAGATCCAGGCTGTGGTGCGTAGGGAGCTCGATCTGGAGTATCAAGAGTGGCTATGCCAGCTTGAGGGCTGAGTGGCACTATTAGAGGGTGAGCCTGCCCTTCCTACATAGCCCCCAGCAGAGCCACTTTCGGGGCCGTGAAGGTGCAGTGGTGACTGGCCACAGGTGGGGACATCAGTCCCACTGTTTCCAGTTGGGGGCTCATTGGCTTGTGACTTCCACACACCCTTCCCCATACAAGGTGTTTACCCCCACACATGTGTCATATACCGGCCCTGTATACATCTTGTGTGTCTTGTCTGTTAACCTACCCAACCTTCCTCCCCAAATATACCTAGTACCCCTCCCCAACATCCCACTCTCACCTGAAAAATAAAACAAGGGCAATCTATTCCCACAACAAAATCATGGCCCAAACATAGCTGTCAGTTTTGCACACATGTCCACTGGACACATGTAATCTGGTCTATTTGGCATCACAATGAATATATGCTGTCTTCACCCCTCCCCCAGGGGTTTGAGGGTCCAAATGTACATGCAAATATAGTGTATATGCACAGCTGTTGCTGTAGAAGAAATGGGCAGCTATGGACCTTTCCCATACCCTTCCTTCACATGCCTTGCTATTGTCCCTACTGTCTTTCCCTCTTTGTGCCCCATTTGTCACCACTTTCCTATCAAGCCCTTTTGCTTTTATGTCAAATAAATTAGCATGGGGATAAGCAGCAGTCAGCACTTTTAAGCAGCAGTAAGCATATTTGTGTGGGCTTGCGCAGGGGTAAGCTATGCCTACACAGGTTGAGAAATCAGAAGCTAACTGACTGTACGAAACCATAAGCAGAGGTTAGCAGTGCTTACCATTGCACAAACCCACACAAACCTGCTGACAACTGCATAAAAGTGCCATAATCCCTCTGTAGCCAACGTCCCTTGTTCTACCCAGCAACAAACTGTATTGCCTCTCCAAGGCTGAAAACCAGGAACCTGCATTCCATACACAAAGTGATTCACCACTAAACCATGGCAGATATACATAACCTGATGTTTTCACAAACATATTATCCAGCACAAGCAGTCAACAGTACAGGAAATGCACTAATATCATACCACACAACCACTTAATGCAAGAATTCTGGACAAAAGTCTGCCAAAATGTGGGTACAAGTAGGGATATATGTCAAATACTGCTCTAAGACACCTAAAATATTGTTAATCACACAGTGATATGTATTAGAACACATATCTTGAAGGAGATGAAGTCTGAAACACAAAAGTGTTGGTACGAGTTACTGACTACAGTCCTGTGATCATTCATGTCGATTGCCAACAGAATGAGGTACAGGCCAAAAATATGATCCAAACATGCATGGACATATGGACAGATATATATCTGGAAATGTAGACAGACAGCGTTATATATATACTGTGTATAGCATTACTACATGGGAATAAACACCTGAACCACTCACTACAACATAACAGACCATATGCACTGTTAATGGGGGTGGGGGCTCAAATGAGGGATACCTGGTAATTAGTGCTCTGTTACCCCCCCCCCTAACGGATATGCTGTGCAATCCAATACCCAGCACATGCATATTTTGGCTACAGGATCCTCCATGACACAGCCATAATGATTTCACAGTAAGCCAATTCACCTGTAAATGTCAGGGTGATATCTGTAACATAACATGCAGAAAAGTAATTCTAACGTAGGGAATGTACAATGTGGAAGGGATACACATCACAATGATTCAGATATGCAAACACATCTCTACATTGACAAATATGTTCAGGTATATAGTCAAAAATGAGCAAACAAACTTGTAAAAATGTGTAGAAACAGGCAACCTGATGTCCAGATAGTCAATACTAACCACAGGAAACAAAGTCCAAGTTTCTTCTTTAACGTAAAAGTATTTTATTTTTCAAAAAGACAACGTTTTCGCCGTGACCCCTGTCACAGCTTCCTCAGAAGAAGACAAGTAAAACAGCTAAACTGGTCTGTTCAAATACTCAGTTAACAGGAAGTGACAAATAATTGCACTTCCTGCACTAATTGACTCAATAAAATAATGAATAAAATCATGAATAATCATAAAACTCCATTGAATTATCTATAAATATTGTATGATAAAGAAAACATAAAATGTTCTTACTAGTGCATTTACATTAACATTGTAAAAATTATGCATTAAACCCACAAAATAATGTACATATAGGCATTACCTAAAGTAGCTCCTTAGTTTAAGAACACATGAAATGTTACAGTTCTCATTGAGGCCATCTAGCCTAAATGCATCTAAATTCAACTGCCATAAAAGCTCGACACACTCAAGAACTATCTGAAAGGGGCCTCCCCTATCGGTTAAAGGTACTTGATCAATACCCATAAAACAAAAGGAGTGGTCAGGGTTACTGCTAACATGTTTTGCTAAGGCATTCTCTAAAAGAGGTTTTTATGGCATAAAGGTGCTGGTATATTCTCTCTTTTAGTTTCGATTGTTTTTCCTATGTAAAAGGAAGGGCAGGAATTACACAAAGCAATGTACACCACTGACTTTGAATCACAAGTAATCCTCTGCTTAATGTTGTATTTTTATTCCTAACTATAAAGGAATTTCCAGTTCTCATCACTTTACACATGTTGCAGCATCCACATTTAAATGAACCTCTAGGTCTTATGTGACCATAAGTGTTAGAAGTATGCTGTAAAAGTTCTTTCAAATTATTACTTCTCCTGTAAATTACATAGGGCTGACCTAACTTGTCAATCAAGTTAACGGAATTAATAACTAGTGGCCAGTTTTTTAAGATAATGGCCCAAATTCCTGTTGAATTCAAGTTAAATTGGGTTATAAAACTTAAAGAAAAGTTTCTCTGCTGATTTAGTAAGGAATTTTGGTGTGCTAATTCATTATCATTAGTAGACCTACCTACATTAGATTGATCAAGTAGTGGTTTATACAACCCTTTTGTTCTTTTAGTGTCAACTTCATTTATAAGCCCTTCTAAAAGAGGGACAGGGTATCCACGGTTTATAAACATACCTTTCAAAAATTGGCACTCAGCTTTAAAATCGCTGTAAGTGCTACACATCCTGCCTGCACGCACAGTTGTCCTTTGACAATAGATTTTTCTGCCTAGGTGGATGTAGACTAGTGTAGTGCAGGAAAGAGTTGCAGTACGTCTGTTTCCTGAAAATGCCAGACAAATAAATCTCTTCATCTACTTCTTTAGTTAGTCTCACGTCCAAGTAGTCTGTTTCTATTGTTGAAAACCTATAAGTAAATTTTAACCATTGTGTAGAATTATTCAAATAGTCTACAAAAGTTTTGCTTCAACTTCATTCCCTTTAAAAGGATAAATATGTCGTCAAAACCTAGTGTAATATTTTATCTTCTGCATTACAGTTTCATTAGATAGTATATAAAGGTTTTCCCAAAGGCTACAAACAGGTTAGCCACACTGGCTCAAGGGAGCCCATGGCTATTCCACATTTTGTAAATAGAATTTATGTTCAAAACAAAAGTTTGATGACAGTACTATGCTCAACAGTTCTGTTACAACGTCAATCTCCACTTGTGGTGCATTTAAGTCTTAAGAAGCAGTTGAATCCATTCAACTGCCTCATTGTGAGGATGGATGTATATAAATCAATGACATCCACAGTCAAAAGTTACACTCAAGGTCAAACTTAATACTGTTGATATCACGTAAGAAAGACCAGGAGTCTTTGCAAATAGTAGGTATTTTCTTTACATATTTTGATAGAATACTATCTATCAATTTTGAACAGGGTAGGTCATAGAAGACCTACCATCTATTAATGCCCTCATGGGAGGATTCTTTTGGTCTTTGTGTATCTTGGGTATTCCGAACATTACAGGCAACTTTGGCTGAATAATGTCAATATAGTTGTATGTCTCTAAGTCTATTTTGCCTGCTAGGAAAGGTCACGGAAATACCCAGTACGACCTTGAACTACATTAATCTCATTAAGGAAGAAGTAACATAGGCATCAGATGATAACACTTGCATCATTTTTCTGTGTATTGAACGTTGTCGAACACTACCAAGCCCCTCCTTTGTCAGGTTTCAAAACCTGACAGTTAAAACCCAGGTTTTTAGCCATTCACGTTGTGCAAGTGAAATATTCATCTCGTTCAAAGTACTACTTGATTTTTGTGTAGAAAACAGATGTCTTATATCTAATTCACACATTTGTTCAAATAGTAATAAATTTTGTTGTGTAGGAGGGTTAAAACGCTAGTCAGTTTCAATTTGTCATTAACATTTGTTGTTTCATTGTTAAAATATAATTTTAAATTTAACTTGCGTATGTAGCATTTCAGATCAATCAAAACTTAAGCTAAACTTCCATAGGTACTTGGAATAAAAGTGTATCCAAGAGCTAACAATTCAACTAAGTCAGAATCTAGTTCCAAAGATGAAAAGTTATAGATAGTAAAGTCTTTCCTTGTGTTAGTATATATAACAGGGCCTTGCAAAAATCCCTCGGACCTGTGGGAGAAACATTGTCTGTTAACGTTTCCTCCAATACACATTCCCCCCTTGTTTCTTCTGTTGATTCCCTAAAAAATCTTTATCATTAGGGAACTCTAAAGGAACCTTCTTATTCTGGTCAGTTCTCCTGGTCCTCTTTGGTTCTTATAATTGTAGTTAACAGCAGTGGACCCTTTTAACCTATTACTTCTTCTAACTTCCTGTCTAGGTGTATTAGTAAGGTGTTCACCATTTTCACCTTCCAACGAAATTAATTCAGCATTAACAGAAGTAGAAGGCCCATTTAAACCAACAGTATTGGACCCTGCACTTGGAATGTTCAAATGGGAATATGCTTGGTTAGAAAAATAAGCTGTTCTATCCCTTACTAACTTCTTATTTTGTTAATTTTAATTTAAGTAACAATGCATCAATGCTAGAAAAATACGATTAGTCATATTTAAACTGCAAAAGAAGTATTAATTTTGATTTCTTCATCCAAAACATTCACTTCAGAAATAAGAGACAAGATATGCATATCATAATGTTTAACTATCACGTTTAGCAATTGTAACCCCTGTTCCTGAAACAAACATTTCAATTCTGAAAATACACTTGGTCCAACAGTAGTCCAGAAGGTGAAGTTGTTCCTAAGGCCTTTTGGAACCAGTTTCTCATTTAAACATTGCCTAAAATAAGCAGCTTCCAGCTGCAGTTTTTAATTTAAGCAACTTAATGTCAAGTACCTTTAAACGGTCACTAAACCAGTTGTTGTCGCTTTCTTGAACAGGAAAAGAGCTGGCAGTTGACCCAGTGTTAGCGCCTGACAAAAACGGGTTCTCTTTATTAATCCAGTCGTTCAAGGTTCGTTCCTCCACTGGCTCCGTCCTATGCTCCTCATTTAAGTTAGATGCTGTTGAAGTAATTGGATTAGCATTAGTTCCTACAGCATGACTAGTAGAAGGATCCGAAAGATGCATGGAGTTGAAGGAAACAAGTCCGTTTCCCTACTGGTAGAAGCAGTAGCGTTTTGAACAACAGAACTTCCTGCCTGTTGTTTATTTGGTCGAGGAGGCAGTCCTCTAAGCTGTTGTGCTGCAGGAAGTAGCAGACCCTTCAGTCAGAAACTGAAACAACATTCTGGTTTGCAATAGTTTCAGACTTTTCTTTCTGTAAAAGTTGGAAGTTGCTCTAAAACATCCATACGAACATGTAAAGCTTCCAATTTTTGTGAGATGGAAGCCAATAAAGAGAATAAGTCTGTTTCACTTGATTTTTCAAAAGTAGCTGTTAGACAAAGGTTAGGACTAACAGGACTGGCAGGAGTGCCTGAATCCATGGCAATCAACAAACAGTCAAAATGAGCAAACACACTTGTAAAATGTGTAGAAACAGGCAACCTGATGTCCAGATAGTCAATAATAACCACAGGAAACAAAGTCCAAGTTTCTTCTTTAACGTAAAGTATTTTATTTTCAAAAGACAACGTTTGCGTGACCCTGTCACAGCTTCCTCAGAAGAAGACAAGTAAAACAGCTAAACTGGTCTGTTCAAATACTCAGTTAACAGGAAGTGACAAATAATTGCACTTCCTGCACTAATTTGACTCAATAAAAATAATGAATAAAATCATGAATAATCATAAAACTCCATTGAATTATCTATAAATATTGTATGATAAAGAAAACATAAAAATGTTCTTACTAGTGCATTTACATTAACATTGTAAAAATTATGCATTAAACCCACAAAATAATGTACATATAGGCATTACCTAAAGTAGCTCCTTAGTTTAAGAACACATGAAATGTTACAGTTCTCATTGAGGCCATCTAGCCTAAATGCATCTAAATTCAACTGCCATAAAGTTCGACACACTCAAGAACTATCTGAAAGGGCCTCCCTATCGGTTAAAGGTACTTGATCAATACCCATAAAACAAAAGAGTGGTCAGGGTTACTGCTAACATGTTTTGCTAAGGCATTCTCTAAAGAGGTTTTTATGGCATAAAGGTGCTGGTATATTCTCTCTTTTAGTTTACGATTGGTTTTCCTATGTAAAGGAAGGGCAGGAATTACACAAAGCAATGTACACCACTGACTTTGAATCACAAGTAATCCTCTGCTTAATGTTGTATTTTTTATTCCTAACTATAAAGGAATTTCCAGTTCTCATCACTTTACACATGTTGCAGCATCCACATTTAAATGAACCTCTAGGTCTTATGTGACCATAAGTGTTAGAAGTATGCTGTAAAAGTTCTTTCAAATTATTACTTCTCCTGTAAGTTACATAGGGGCGCTGACCTAACTTGTCAATCAAGTTAACGGAATTAATAACTAGTGGCCAGTTTTTTAAGATAATGGCCCAAATTCCTGTTGAATTCAAATTGGGTTATAAAACTTAAAGAAAAGTTTCTCTGCTGATTTAGTAAGGAATTTTTGGTGTGCTAATTCATTATCATTAGTGGACCTACCTACATTAGATTGATCAAGTAGTGGTTTATACAAGGTATGTTTATAAACCGCGGATACCCTGTCCCTCTTTTAGAAGGGCTTATAAATGAAGTTGACACTAAAAGAACAAAAGGGTTGTATAAACCACTACTTGATCAATCTAATGTAGGTAGGTCTACTAATGATAATGAATTAGCACACCAAAATTCCTTACTAAATCAGCAGAGAAACTTTTCTTTAAGTTTTATAACCCAATTTAACTTGAATTCAACAGGAATTTGGGCCATTATCTTAAAAAACTGGCCACTAGTTATTAATTCCGTTAACTTGATTGACAAGTTAGGTCAGCTCCTATGTAATTTACAGGAGAAGTAATAATTTGAAAGAACTTTTACAGCATACTTCTAACACTTATGGTCACATAAGACCTAGAGGTTCATTTAAATGTGGATGCTGCAACATGTGTAAAGTGATGAGAACTGGAAATTCCTTTATAGTTAGGAATAAAAATACAACATTAAGCAGAGGATTACTTGTGATTCAAAGTCAGTGGTGTACATTGCTTTGTGTAATTCCTGCCCTTCCTTTTACATAGGAAAACCAATCGAAACTAAAAGAGAGAATATACCAGCACCTTTATGCCATAAAAACCTCTTTAGAGAATGCCTTAGCAAAACATGTTAGCAGTAACCCTGACCACTCTTTTGTTTTATGGGTATTGATCAAGTACCTTTAACCGATAGGGAGGCCCTTTCAGATAGTTCTTGAGTGTGTCGAACTTTTATGGCAGTTGAATTTAGATGCATTTAGGCTAGATGGCCTCAATGAGAACTGTAACATTTCATGTGTTCTTAAACTAAGGAGCTACTTTAGGTAATGCCTATATGTACATTATTTTGTGGGTTTAATGCATAATTTTTACAATGTTAATGTAAATGCACTAGTAAGAACATTTTTATGTTTTCTTTATCATACAATATTTATAGATAATTCAATGGAGTTTTATGATTATTCATGATTTTATTCATTATTTTTATTGAGTCAATTAGTGCAGGAAGTGCAATTATTTGTCACTTCCTGTTAACTGAGTATTTGAACAGACCAGTTTAGCTGTTTTACTTGTCTTCGTCTGATGAAGCTGTGACTGTGGTCACGGGCGAACGTTGTCTTTTGAAAATAAAATACTTTTTACGTTAAAGAAGAAACTTGGACTTTGTTTCCTGTGGTCAGTATTGACTATCTGGACATCAGGTTGCCTGTTTCTACACATTTTACAAGTTTGTTTGCTCATTTTTGACTGTTTGTTGATTGCCATGTACTCAAGCACTCCTGCCAGTCCTGTTAGTCCTAACCTTAGTCTAACAGCTACTTTTGAAAAATCAAGTGAAACAGACTTATTCTCTTATTGGCTTCCATCTCACAAAAATTGGAAGCTTTACATGTTCGTATGGATGTTTTAGAGCAACTTCCAACTTTTACAGAAAAGAAAAGTCTGAAACTATTGCAAACCAGAATGTTGTTTCAGTTTCTGACTCGAAGGGTCTGCTACTTTCCTGCAGCACAACAGCTTAGAGGACTGCCTCGACCAAATAAACAACAGGCAGGAAGTTCTGTTGTTCAAAACGCTACTGCTTCTACCAGTAGGAAACGGACTTGTTTCCTTCAACTCCATGCATCTTCGATCCTTCTACTAGTCATGCTGTAGGAACTAATGCTAATCCAATTACACCACCAGCATCTAACTTAAATGAGGAGCATAGGACGGAGCCAGTGGAGGAACGCCAACCTTGAACGACT
Organism: Protopterus annectens; assembly: GCF_019279795.1. NCBI lineage: Eukaryota > Metazoa > Chordata > Ceratodontiformes > Protopteridae > Protopterus > Protopterus annectens. The sequence continues at coordinate 405,757,415 of NC_056731.1, read as the reverse complement.
GGATTAATAAAGAGAACCCGCTGCTTTTGTCAGGCGCTAACACTGGGTCAACTGCCAGCTCTTTTCCTGTTCAAGAAAACGACAACAACTGGTTTAGTGACCGCTTAAAGGTACTTGACATTGTTGCTTAAATTAAAAAACTGCAGCTGGAAGCTGCTTATTTTAGGCAATGTTTAAATGAGAAACTGGTTCCAAAAGACCTTAGGAACAACTTCACTCCTTCTGGACTACTGTTGGACCAAGTGTATTTTTCAGAATTGAAATGTTTGTTTCAGGAACAGGGGTTACAATTGCTAAACGTGATAGTTAAACATTATGATATGCATATCTTGTCTCTTATTTCTGAAGTGAATGTTTTGGATGAAGAAATCAAAATTAATACTTCTTTTGCAGTTTAAATATGACTTAATCGATTTTTTCTAGCATTGATGCATTGTTACTTAAATTAAAATTAACAAAATAAGAAGTTAGTAAGGGATAGAACAGCTTATTTTTCTAACCAAGCATATTCCCATTTGAACATTCCAAGTGCAGGGTCCAATACTGTTGGTTTAAATGGGCCTTCTACTTCTGTTAATGCTGAATTAATTTCGTTGGAAGGTGAAAATGGTGAACACCTTACTAATACACCTAGACAGGAAGTTAGAAGAAGTAATAGGTTAAAAGGGTCCACTGCTGTTAACTACAATTATAAGAACCAAAGAGGACCAGGGAGAACTGACCAGAATAAGCAGGTTCCTTTAGAGTTCCCTAATGATAAAGTTTTTTTAGGGAATCAACAGAAGAAACAAGGGGGGAATGTGTATTGGAGGAAACGTTAACAGACAATGTTTCTCCCACAGGTCCGAGGGATTTTTTGCAAGGCCCTGTTATATATACTAAGACAAGGAAAGACTTTACTATCTATAACTTTTCATCTTTGGAACTAGATTCTGACTTAGTTGAATTGTTAGCTCTTGGATACACTTTTATTCCAAGTACCTATGGAAGTTTAGCTAAAGTTTTGATTGATCTGAAATGCTACATACGCAAGTTAAATTTAAAATTATATTTTAACAATGAAACAACAAATGTTAATGACAAATTGAAACTGACTAGCGTTTTAACCCTCCTACACAACAAAATTTATTACTATTTGAACAAATGTGTGAATTAGATATAAGACATCTGTTTTCTACACAAAATCAAGTAGTACTTTGAACGAGATGAATATTTCACTTGCACAACGTGAATGGCTAAAAACCTGGGTTTTAACTGTCAGGTTTTGAAACCTGACAAAGGAGGGGCTTGGTGTTCGACAACGCTCAATACACAGAAAAAATGATGCAAGTGTTATCATCTGATGCCTATGTTACTTCTTCCCTTAATGAGATTAATGTAGTTCAAGGTCGCACTGCGGGTATTTCCGTGACCTTTTCCTAGCAGGCAAAATAGACTTAGAGACATACAACTATATTGACATTATTCAGCCAAAGTTGCCTGTAATGTTCGAATACCCAAGATACACAAAGACCAAAAGAATCCTCCATGAGGGCATTAATAGATGGCAGGTCTTCTATGACCTACCCCTGTTCAAAATTGATAGATAGTATTCTATCAAAATATGTAAAGAAAATACCTACTATTTGCAAAGACTCCTGGTCTTTCTTACGTGATATCAACAGTATTAAGTTTGGCCTTGAGTGTAATTTTTGACTGTGGATGTCATTGATTTATATACATCCATCCTCGACAATGAGGCAGTTGAATGGATTCAACTGCTTCTTAAAGACTTAAATGCACCACAAGTGGAGATTGACGTTGTAACAGAACTGTTGAGCATAGTACTGTCATCAAACTTTTTGTTTTTGAACATAAATTCTATTTACAAAATGTGGAATAGCCATGGGCTCTTTATGGAGCCAGTGTGGCTAACCTGTTTGTAGCCTTTTGGGAAAACCTTTATATACTATCTAATGAAACTGTAATGCAGAAGATAAAATATTACACTAGGTTTTGGACGACATATTTATCCTTTTAAAGGGAATGAAGTTGAAGCAAAACTTTTGTAGACTATTTGAATAATTCTACACAATGGTTAAAATTTACTTATAGGTTTTCAACAATAGAAACAGACTACTTGGACGTGAGACTAACTAAAGAAGTAGATGAAGAGATTTATTTGTCTGGCATTTTCAGGAAACAGACGTACTGCAACTCTTTCCTGCACTACACTGTCTACATCCACCTAGGCAGAAAAATCTATTGTCAAAGGACAACTGGTACGTGCAGGCAGGATGTGTAGCACTTACAGCGATTTTAAAGCTGAGTGCCAATTTTGAAAGGTATGTTTATAAACCATGGATACCCTGTCCCTCTTTAGAAGGGCTTATAAATGAAGTTGACACTAAAAGAACAAAAGGGTTGTATAAACCACTACTTGATCAATCTAATGTAGGTAGGTCTACTAATGATAATGAATTAGCACACCAAAATTCCTTACTAAATCAGCAGAGAAACTTTTCTTTAAGTTTTATAACCCAATTTAACTTGAATTCAACAGGAATTTGGGCCATTATCTTAAAAACTGGCCACTAGTTATTAATTCCGTTAACTTGATTGACAAGTTAGGTCAGCCTATGTAATTTACAGGAGAAGTAATAATTTGAAAGAACTTTTACAGCATACTTCTAACACTTATGGTCACATAAGACCTAGAGGTTCATTTAAATGTGGATGCTGCAACATGTGTAAAGTGATGAGAACTGGAAATTCCTTTATAGTTAGGAATAAAAATACAACATTAAGCAGAGGATTACTTGTGATTCAAAGTCAGTGGTGTACATTGCTTTGTGTAATTCCTGCCCTTCCTTTTACATAGGAAAACCAATCGTAAACTAAAAGAGAATATACCAGCACCTTTATGCCATAAAAACCTCTTTTAGAGAATGCCTTAGCAAAACATGTTAGCAGTAACCCTGACCACTCTTTTGTTTTATGGGTATTGATCAAGTACCTTTAACCGATAGGGAGGCCCTTTCAGATAGTTCTTGAGTGTGTCGAACTTTTATGGCAGTTGAATTTAGATGCATTTAGGCTAGATGGCCTCAATGAGAACTGTAACATTTCATGTGTTCTTAAACTAAGGAGCTACTTTAGGTAATGCCTATATGTACATTATTTTGTGGGTTTAATGCATAATTTTTACAATGTTAATGTAAATGCACTAGTAAGAACATTTTATGTTTTCTTTTATCATACAATATTTATAGATAATTCAATGGAGTTTTATGATTATTCATGATTTTATTCATTATTTTTATTGAGTCAAATTAGTGCAGGAAGTGCAATTATTTGTCACTTCCTGTTAACTGAGTATTTGAACAGACCAGTTTAGCTGTTTTACTTGTCTTCTTCTGAGGAAGCTGTGACAGGGGTCACGGCAAACGTTGTCTTTTGAAAAATAAAATACTTTTACGTTAAAGAAGAAACTTGGACTTTGTTTCCTGTGGTTAGTATTGACTATCTGGACATCAGGTTGCCTGTTTCTACACATGTTCAGGTATATACAAATATCTATCTATCTATCTATATATATATATATATATATATATATATATATATATATATATATATATATATATAGGTTCATAGGTTCATAGGTTGATACTAGGCTATCTGCCCTAGGGCATTTATAAGAGTAGCCAGAGTGTGTTTGGCTTTCACCACCCTTTTAGATTAGTTGACTGTGCCTCTGTATAGTAGGTCACAGAAGATAGCCCTTTTAAGGTTAGTTTACTGTGCCTCTGTCTAGTAGGGACACAGAGGTGATCCCAGGGGTAAACCTACGATCTCCCATCCACTCATCAAGATTTCTCTTGAAGAGGGTCATTGAGGGGCTCTGCCTAACATGGATTGGGATTTTGTTCCAGAGTGAGGGGAGCCTCTGGGATATGAATCTGTCCCTCCAGCATGTCCTATTTATTTCTGTGCTGAGGTTTAAGTCCCCGGAGCATGTAGCTCTAAGGGATTTGAATTTCCTGTGGTGGAGCATGTCCATTAATTCTGGTTTGGACATGGCTTTATACGTCAGGCACAGATCGCCTCTGAGTAGGCGGTAAGCAACTGAGTAGAGCTGGAGTTTCTTTAGCCTAACTGCGTAGGGCATCTGTTTGAGTCCCTTGATCCTCTTGGTGAGGTACTTTTGGGGCCTTTCCAGTTGCTGAAGGTGTCAGGTAAGGTATATCCCAAATGGGGCATTGTATTCAATTATGGGCCTGATGAGTGACAAGTAGAGGGGCACAATGACCTCTCTTGATCTAGGTGTGAACCCTTTCGTGATAAGGTGGGCTATATAGAAGGTCTTTCTAACCACTTTGGCAACGTGATTATCAAAGGAGAGATTGCTATCTACTTGGGTCCCCAAATCCCTAATTACGCCTTCCGTACTTAATGGATTACCACCTATGTGGTAATTTGTGGGCACTTTGTTTTTCCCAAAGGGGATGACTATACACTTTTTGACATTTAACTTTAGGCCATGGCTCTGGCACCAGTTATCCGTCTCTGTGAGACCCTTTTGGAGGATCCTTGTGTCAGTCGGTGAGTCGATTATGGCACCCAGTTTGCAGTCATCTGCGAACTTGGTCAGCCATAGTCCTTCCATGTTAGCCTGTACCTCAGAGAAATATATAACGAACAAGAGAGGTCCCAGAACTGAGCCTTGTGGGATGTCACTTGTAACTGGTTTAGAGTCTGACATGGCACCTGCAATTCTGACCATGTGGGTTCTATCCCTGAGCCAGTTTGCAACCCATCTTGTGACATAGGGGTTGATATTTAAGCTGGTGAGCTTATTTATGATGCCCGAGTGGGGTATTGTGTCGAAGGCTTTTGCGAGGCCCAGGTAGGCTGTGTGGACTACCTTCCCTTCATCTATGGCCTTGATGACTGTTTCAAAGAAGTCAACCAGGTTCAGGAGGCAAGAACTGCCCTTAACAAAGCCAAATTGGGTAGGATCCAGTGTTTGGAGGTTCCCAATGTCTTTGTTTATGCGTTCCATGATGATACACTCCATAGCTTTGCAGACCAGGCTAGTCAGGCTTATAGGGCGATAGTTTCCGGGATCCATTGTGGCAGCACCTTTGTGGTGTGGGACCACTTTTGCTGTACGCCATTCCTTGGGTACATATCCTGTAGTAAGGCTGAGATTGAACAGTGACTTTATGTGAGGGTTCAGTTCTTCTTAGAGCTCATGTAAGACGCAGCCCGGGACACCGTCCGGTCCCATCGATGCTGTGTTTTTTGCTTTGGAGAGGGCAGCTCTCACCTATGCATCTGTGATGTCAGGGAGGCTACACTCTGTTGGGATTAGACATTTGCTCTTTTGGGGGGGGGGGTTGCACTGAACCTGTCTGCCAGGATGTTGGCAATGTCTGTGGTTTGTGTATTTTTTGTCATTTTGCACTAACTCAGAGCATATCTGGGAGTTGCCACCCAGATTCTTGACATAACTAAAGAAGGCCTTGTGACTATCTTTAGCGTCTTGTGCAATTTTTCTTTCTAAGCTAGCCTTAGATGATTTTATGAGGGATCGTAGTTTCTTGCTAGTACTGATCAGAGATGCCTTCCCTTTTTGGGATTTTGTTCTATCATGTAGTAGCTTCCTTCTTCTGATGTATAGCTTATTTATGGCTGGGATCCACCAGACAGGTCTCCTGCCTTTGGAGGAGTGAGTCTTGGTTTTATTTGGGATAGCACAATCCATGCATTCCTGTAGGTGTCCATAGAATGCGTTTGTAAAAGATTCTGCGGTTTGGGCTGTATTTTCCACTGGCCCGGGGGCTTTGAAGGATTCCACCTCGGTTTTGAGAAATGTGAAGTTTGCTTTTGAGAAGTTCTTCACCGTGGTTTCCTTGGCTGGGGGTGGGGGCGGGATATGGATGTCCAGTGAGATTACTTTATGGTCAGATCTTACCAATGAGGGGTGTACTTCTGGTATGGAACATAGAGTCCCCATGTTGGTGATGATCATGTCCAATATGATTTCCCCTCTTGTGGGAGTGGTGACCAGTTGTTCCATAGCATTTGAGTTAATAAATTCTAGGAACCATTGGGCTAGGGTGTTGGGGCTTGAGTAGTGCTCCCAGTCTATGTTTGGGTAGTTGAAGTCACCCAATATGATGGTGTTTGGAGAGACCTTCATATTCTCCAGTGTTCTCAGGAAAGCCGAGTGGGGTTCCTGAGTTTGGGAGGGTGGTCTGTAGTGGGCTACAAACTGAAAGGCAGTTTTGCCCACTGTTAGTTGCACATGGATGGTCTCTGATGCTTCATGCAGTGCCACTAACCTGGAGGTGTGGGTATCTTTGATGAATATGGATACTCCCCCTCCTTTGTGGTACGATCTGAGTTTTGGGGCCGAAAAGCATGGTATGAGGTATAACCTGGTAGTGCTGGGGTGCTCTCGGGAGCCTTGAACCAGGTTTCTGTTACTGCACAGATATCGATATTCTCCATACTGAGGAGAATCACGAGTGCGTGCATCTTGAGGTTTAGACTTCTGGCATTGAGCAGCATTACCCTTAGTTTCTTCTTCCTTGTGTTGTCTATGGAGGTGGGTTTGTCTTTTGAGCCTTGCCTAAAAAAGGCACTATGGGGGTGGCAAGAGCCTTAGCCAGTATTCGAAAGCCCAGGGGTGACAGGTGCAAGCCGTCCCTAGCGAAGCAATGTGGCTTGTCGAGCATGTCATCTCAGGCTGACAAACACTGGATCCCCTTTGAATGACACGAATACTTTAGCCAATGTTAAAATTGATCATTTTGTCTTTATACTGTATATATATATATATATATATATATGTATATATATATATATATATATATATATATATATATATATATATATATATATGTATATATATATATATATATATACATATATATATATATATATATATTTATTTATAGGTACATACACATATACACAGACAATAGGTATTAGTAGCCATACATATGTAGGAGTAGTGTGGAAGTACTGGGTGTAAAGTATATCCCTCCGCCACAAGCCCTGTAACTGGTACCTGTGAAATGTGCAGTGTGGCAACCTGTCCAACAAATGAGAAAACATACGTTAAACATATACCCACTCACAGTTCAAAGGACATGACATGACACACAGGTATTCATACACAGACAACCTTTATTTGTGTACTATACAATAATGTATGTTATTACTTACAGCACATGAAATCTTACATATGTAATCAGTGATGAATGCAAGGCCCACACAAAACAGTAGATGCAAGCAATGTGGATATATAACATACTATGCTGTCCAGGCCAAGGCCTTCAATCAGTACAACAGTAGACAAAGGATTTGCCTTCAAGATGGGTAACAATCAACAATTACTGATGTATTTCAGCAGCCTCCAATTACACCCTGTAGTCAAGCCCTAGAGGGGAATGTAATAGTTGTGGTAATGTTAATGTATCGGACACATGTATGGACCCTGACCAATATATTTTGTGGGAGTCCACTATATGACTGGGATGGTAGCAGGAATGCTAGCAGTAAATAATGATAGGCCATTACCCAACAACCCCTAACTGTATCACAGCAGGACAAAGCCTGCCATATATGTGGAAGCCAGAGGCAGGCACACAGGGCCATACTTGCAATATTGCTGTTACACATCCTGGATATTGCTGTGTTACAGGATTTGTTGCAACATACCCTTATGAAGGAATATGACATCAGAAACACAAATGGATGTAGCTATGTACTGATAGCATGCAACAGACAGACTATCAGTGATATATGTAGGGCAAGACCTGTGTAGTGCACAGACCAAACCAACCACACAATCCACTGGCCATCCATGTGGATAGGCCCACAGTTGAGAGCTATGCAGACAGACTGCATTCCATCCTAAACAACTATGTACACACAAACACTGCAAGACCAGCAATATACAATGCACATATGAACACTACTCACTCTGTCTGTAGGTCTGGAACCCCATATGAATGTGTAATTGGCATCTGTAATTCCTGTTGTAAGAGGTATTGCAAACTGCTATCTATAACACTGCTGCCCACATACAGGAAGGTTTTCCTCCATACCGGAAAGGTTAAGGGACAATGCCCACATGAATCAGTATTTTGTAGTACTGGGTTGCCATGACAGTGGTTATCTGAAGTACTACTCAGCAGGCTGCATGCAGTTAGCAACTGTTGCACACTGATTGGTGCAGAGCCCATCACCTGATCATGTGCATCACTTACAAAAGCCATGCTGCAATTCATTCAAACCAGCTCAATCACTCTAGTGGAAAGAGAGAGAGAGACAGAGACAGAGAAAAACACACACAGCGAAAAGAAGTATAAAATGTAAACTGTAAACAACAGGCAGTCACAGCTGTCAGGAAAAAAATGACAGGTATGTAAAACATATATGTATGTAATTGAAAGTAGTATGTGGTATAGAATAATAGGAAATATGACGTGGAATGTTGATATGAGCCATCTGTAGTTGTCCCAGTAATGAAGTTTTGCTAAACAACTGTTCTGGAGAATTCTGTCTGTCCCTGTAGGCAGTGGGACATATCCGCCTACTGTTTCAGATCAGCAGCGAATGACAAAGAATTAAGCCATAATATGCATCTTTGGTATGTTAGTGTGGGCAATAGCTGGTGGTAGAAGTACTGCCGTCATGATAGACACATGGGTGTCAGAGCACACCACACGCAGGATAGTCATGTTAATGTCTAATGCAGCATGCACAAATGCCATACGAGTATAATAAGCTTACCAGCAATCTCTCACCATATATACCACCCTAATGTTAGTCTGTTCATATATGACACCTGGCTGTGTTGCAGAAAGGCAGAACAGTGCAGCTGTGAATGAAAGACAGTTACGGATTGTGGACCAGATGTCTGAATGCACCTCACATAGAGCTAATTATCTGTGTGATATATAATTAGACACGTATGTCTACAGATATACAGAGAGTCATATAGATGTAGGTATATAAACACCCACAAGATATATCTAGACATATATATATATATATATATATATATATATATATATATATATATAGTGGCACTGACAATGGCATGCAGGTGAAATAGTCTGTAACAGGCAAGCAGAGATAGTGTCCCCACAGGGAGCATGGCTACAAACACATAGCACAGAGCATGGCACAAACACATAGCACAAAGCTTGGTACAATACAACATATGTCCCAATGGTAGGTAAGCAGCTGGTATACCAATTGCATTCTATGAACAGTTTGTTGTAGCTGATATGGTGGGAGGAGACACAGATGTGTATTAAGAACTGGTAACCCTGCTGTCTGGTTGCACTGACCTGTTTCCATCTTTATGTCTTCTAGGGAGGATGCCCCATATCCGTCTTCTGGCCTACAGTGCTGCAGAGACCGAGGTGATACTATCACATTTGGTGCAGCACTATGAACAGCTGTTCAGATGGACAGCCCAAGACCAGCAGGAGAGGACCGCCCTGTGGAATGAACTAGTCCACAGGGTCAATGATGTCGGACTGCATAACTGCAGCTATGAGCAGGTCCAGCATCATTGCAGCTACCTGCTTTGCCATGCACGTCAGCGTGTTGCTGCTGTATGGGGAGACCACCTCACAACAGGGGGGACAAGCCATCCATCCACCCCTCGCCCATGTGGAGGAGCTACTCAGGAGCCTTGTGGCACCTGCCCACCTGCAGCGCCAACAACTGGCAGGGTGCATTGTGGAGGTGGGTGCCACCAACACACTGCCTGAGGAGTGTGCAGGTAAGGCCCCAGGGCACATCAGTACACCACTCGTGTGTATGCATCTGCATCTGTACAGGTACAACCTGCAAATCTGAGATGTCATATACATAGTCTGTTGCTGTGTAGTAGTAATAAACAGACGTGCATAAGCTGTAGTATTGTGGACCCCTACTGTAGATGTAACATAATGCTGCACTCACCCTTTACGAATGCCACAGCTGTAGCCACTGACAAGAACATTCTCACACTCTTATGTAGGTCCTTCCAGGATACCACCACAGCAGCAGCCTGTAGCCAGTGAGTATGGTTCATGTTTATGCATGACAAGACACTGTGCATGTAATGGCTATGGGATATTCCATGCACACATCTAGCACACCTACCCATACTGCATGCTGTACACGTTCACGTTTTGTTGTTGTGAAATGCACTGCATCACAGTAGTGATCATGCTGGGGTATTGGAAGGGTACAATAGACATATGCATGATTAACATCCTGTCATTGTGCAATGTGTCCACAGGGATGGGAAGTATGGCAGAGCACATGGCCTACAGTAGGGACATATGTGAAACACCACCCTCATGGCTGTAACTGCACACAATCAGGTTATGTAACTGTGGCAGATGCAACCCTGACCCCACAACAATAGTGACAGCAGTGTGTGCACTCCAAGGGATGTGCACATGAGTAGACCTTGCAACCATGCAGAGTTCTGGGACATGTGTAGGGTAACCCCCACAGCCATGGTAAGGTCTGGTGGGTGTCAGTGTAATAGTCCTGTACTGGTCAAACATGCACTGCTGATTTTGTGATCTGTAAAGCAGACATCAGGCATTCACACAATATATCCGTTCCCATATCATCCCAGGTATGAGGTGCTGTAACACACAGGGGCTGTGAGCATTGGAGCTGACATAACAGACACAGTGCTACATAAGCAGCATTGGTTTGTACACTTGTGTGGTATGGTGCACAGTACAAGGCAGGGTGCAGAACAGGTCAACAGTAACGTTTTGTAAATGGGTGCAGTGTTAAAAAGGGGAAGGGCCATTACCTACCAACACAGCCCATGCATCACACACATGTATACTGCCACTGTGATGAGGTCACTTTGGTTGCACTGCATGCTGTTGAGCACCAGATGTAATGCATGCTGACAGAAGGGTAATGGGAGGACTTTGTCTACAAAAGGTGTGCAACCCCACATGTAGGTGTGTGTGTGTGTGTGTGTGTGTGTGTGTGTGTGTGTGGCGGGTGGTGTTGAATGTGTGTGCGTGTAAATGCAATCTGGTGGAGTGTGGTCGATGCATGTCTGATGTGTGTGTGCATGTGTGTCTGTGCGGGTGTCCATGTATGCACAGGCAATAGTGGGATTGATCACATGGCAGTACTTCTCCTTGGGATTGTGCTGTAGATGTAGTGACACATGAGACACTAGGACAGCCTGTCCAATATGCGAACACAGGACAGCTGATAGCATAACAAGGTCTGTAGCTGATGATGATGGTACTGGTGAGGCATAGATGGGGTTGTCAGAGGCCAACACTGCACCTACATGTGTCATCACCTTCCTAGCCACCCCAAGCCTGCACACAGTTACAGTGCCCCTACAAACCCCATCACACGTGGCCATAGCTGAGGGACAGTTGGCGCTTGGTGCCAGTGACCAGGAAGGTGTGGGTGTCGATGCTAACTGTGTTGAGTCACAGTCAGCATAGCCGGATGTCTGTCAGGTCACCACATCGGCAGATGTACCATGGTGCTAGTGGGAGGGCTGCTGGTCATCATGCCCCTGGCAGAGGTGCCACAACTGGTACCACCAGGAGCATGTTTCAGGCTGTAATGGAGGCACAAGCATGTATGGACATGCACACCAGACAGGGCCTGAGCTGCAGAGGGCTGCTTTCTCATCTGTAAATGGCAACCTCCATGACATTGCCTCTGCCCTCCAAGAACCTACCAAGATCATGGATAGATGGTAGGGTGAGATGGTGGGCCTCCTCGACAGTGGAATGTCCGTGCTTGAACATGTGGTGGGAGTGGTGCAACATCCGCGTGGATGTAGGCCAGAAACACCAGCAGCTGGTGGTCAACGTGGACATGCCACACCACCAAGCCGCTCCTGTAGTGGCAGTACCAGCCCCAGCACACCACTGGGGGTGCTGTCCACACCACACCATAGCAGGCCTCGTGCACGTTGCCCTGGCCAGTCCCAGGCAGGACACTGTTCCAGCGGACACCTGTCATCATCAGGGGAGAGTAACACCTCAAGGTCTGTACCTGCACGTGCCTGTGGAACCCCTGGCAGGCACAGTCAGCGTGTCCGTGGCTGGTGGCACTGAACTGCACACCCTGCCTGGTATGGTCTGCAGCTGTCAAACAACACATGTATAGGGTGGCTACATGGTAGGATTGTGTGCATGCATACCCATACACTATGCAACCACACCTAAGGCAACCTCATACCTACATACACCATATCACCATGCTCCAATCATTGAACAAAACCCCTCACCCACACTCATGGTGACACATGTATGGACCACCCTTGGCCTCTGGCAAACCAGCAACACACCCTGTGCATATGATACCTGTGCCACTTCCCTGTCATCCATAACATCAATGCATGGACAGGCTAACATAGTTCTGATGCACACAGTGACTGTTATAGAGTGCTGTAATGTACTGCAGTGTGAGATGTTGTCAGGGGTAATGTGTAATGCATACATGTCAGGTAGTGTAGCCATGCAGCTATGATGCATTTCAGATGTCAGTAACAGTGATTATCTCCATAATGTTATCCATTTGTGTTGCAGGTGTACATGTGTCAGCAGGAGGATGGTCTGCAGTCATATTTCACAAGAGTATGGCACTGTGGTGACACCATGGTGACCACACATGGGTGGTAACCTCAGTCCCACTGTTACCACTAGGGGGCTTGTGAGCTTCCGCTATTCTAACACCCCTCCCCATCAAGGTGTTCACCCCCCACATGTGTCATATACCGCCCCTGTATGCATCTTGTGTGTCATGTCTGGGAAGCCTCCCTCCCCAAATATACCTATAGCCCCTCCCCAACATCCAATTCCCACCTGAAAAGATAATGGAAGGGCAATATGTTCCCATGAAACAATCTCGCCCCATACATGGCTGTCCATTCTGCACATGTCCACTGGACTCATGTAATCCAGTCTAATTGGCATCACAATGCATATATGTTGTCCTCACCCCTCTCCCAGGGATTTGAGGGTCCACATCTACCTCCAACTGCAGTGTTTATGCACAGCTGTTGCTGTAGCAGAAATGGGCAGCTATGGACCTTTCCTACACCCTTTCTGCACATGCCTAGCTATATCCCCTACTGTCCTACCCTCTTTTTGCCCCTTTTTCACCACTTTCCTAGCAACCCTTTTTTCCATTCCTTTTAAAGAGGTTAGAATGGGGGTAAGCAGGAGTGTTCTGGCCAGCAACAAAATAAACCGCCTCTGCAAGGCTTGTACCCAGGACACTGCACACCCTACACAAAGTGATTTCCCACTAAACCATGGCAGGTGTACATAACCCTGATGTTCCCACAAACATATCATCCAGCCCAGTGATTCAACAGTACAGGGAATGTATTGCAACATATAAATGTATGTGTGTGAGTAAATATATTAATGTCTAAACAGGTACAACATATTGATACATGTAGATATATGTGTGTATATATATATATATATATATATATATATATATATATAGAGAGAGAGAGAGAGAGAGATACGCATATATAAATATATATGAACATATACACATGCAAATGCCTACATCTATGGATATATATGTCTACATTTACATGTGTAAATATATACAGCAGGTCATGTATATGTCAGCAGATATATACATGTACATATATATGTGTATATGGACAGACATCTGGTGATAACAATGGGGATATAGCAAAATCATATATGTTCTCATGCAACGTTAATGGCGTTGAGATGCTCCACACAATATATGTCTGGTGCAAATAGGTATACTCCCCCCCCAGCCTAGCACATCTCCCCTGTACTACAGTAACAAGTGTTACAGATCCCATAACCAGGACCGCTCACAACAGGGCCATCCCTAGGATACATATACACAGACAGATATATGCAGATACAGGTATATATATATATATATATATATATATATATATATATATATATATATATATATATATTAATATATTTCTATACATATATATAGATATATATGTAAGTACACACACACAGATATGTACAGTATGATACATATTTTTTTTTTTTCTGCATACTCCTTCTTTGGTACCTCTCTACCCAATCCTTTGCTAACCACCTATGTTCTATCTGCTACCTTGTTTTCCTAACCCTTCTTTTTCCTTTTTTTTCCTTTTTTTTTGTATTCCAGCATCTAAGCATAGTGCTCCTCATCGGGTTGTCCCCTCCCTGCTGGCCTATCTCTCTTGGTTACCCAGAAGCTACAAGGCAGACCAGCTGTATTGGCACCCAGGAAGCACCCCTACCTCCACCTGAGTGATGGTTTATTGACTATTTACATTATTCTTTACTGGCTGTACGTCCACTTATTTGCCTATTTACCTTATGTGATGGTTTTGTCCTCCTGTGGACAGCACACACGTGGCACCAGCTAAGGTTGTCTTGTCCCTTACCTATTCTGCAGTGTAAAAGCTCCCCCTTTCATCTATCATTGCTTCTCCCTCTTGCCCCTGGTTGACCTGATTTCCCCTTTGTTTGCTAGCTTTAATATAGCTGTAACACCCATCTTATCTAGCCTCTCCTGTTCTCTCACTGTCTGTACACTACCTCCCTGGCTGTTGCACTCCTTTCTCTCTTGTTACCTACATTTTAATTTTCACCAATTAACTGTATCTTTATACTCCTGCTTACTTACTTTTTAGTACCCCTCTCAGGGTCCCATTGCAAACTGTATACATCCTACACACACCCTGAGCCTGATTTATTCTTGTCTTTTACCTTCTCCTTTCCTTCTTTCTCTACCTAGCTCTCCCCAACTTCTACTTAAACTACAGTTTAAAAGTACTTAGGAAAACGTACTGTTCAGCTTCCCTGCTAAGCTGATTGACTCACTCTCTTCTCTGACTGTTTCTGCCCCGCTCCCCTCCCTACCCCCTTATCCCACCCACCCCACGCCCTTAGCCTTATACCTCACACACCACACCCCCTCTACATCTACACCTATCCAGACCTCCTACCATACTAGCAACTCCCTACCAATTATACCTCACACTCTTACCCCTCCTATCTTCCCTCCCCACCCAAAGTTAAATACTTACTCTAACTTATCCCTCCAACCTTTCTTACTTATTATATTATCTGAATCTAATTCCTTGATTCTTCCTTTCCTTCTCTCCACAACATGTCCAGCAAAGCTTACAAATCATCTTCAAAGACCTCTGTAACAGAAACAACTCTATTAAAGCTAACACTTCTACTGAGTATTTCTCTTGCCCTTACTCTACCATACTTCCTGACCTGGTATGAATCACACCTTAACTACCACCTTATCTACTCTCCTAAACATACAGCCTCTGACTTTGAAAGCCTAAACTTTACTCATGCAAATATTACATCTACCCTAGCTACCTTCTAGCTAGATATCATAGGCTGTCTCATAATAAAACCCAGACTCTCTTGCTCAGAAACTAAAATACTTACTGAACTCCTCTAACAAAGCTTACCTTGAATATCACCACTCCATCTTGGCAGATGGGACATCCACCCAAACCCAGGACCCTTAGCCTCTATATCTGATGCTCTACCTGTTACACTAAACTCTTCCCTACTAATACCAACCTCTAATGCTAATACTCTACTTATAGGGCACCTTAATATCAAGTGTCAATAACAAAATCACCCATCTCCACTCCCTTCTTGAACAACACTCCTTTGATATTCTCTGTTTAACTGAAACCTGGTTAAAACCCTTTACTACAGATAATGAAATCATTCCTCCAGGTTACAACATCCTAAGACACGACCGTAAAACTAAAAAGGAGGAGGAGTGGCAATATTATTCAAAACTGAACTAAATGTAACATTAGTACCCTCTGAGAACCTAGATATTACCAAGACTGAACTTCTTATCTCAAAGCTTCAACTAAACCCTAAAAAATCCATCTATATTATCTGTATTTATCTACCTCCTGGAAATAACTCGTCTACCTTAGAAAATATCCTCAGTTGGGCCCTCCACCTACCCACAAGAAACCATAATACTTGGAGACCTTAACCTTGACTGGTCCTCGTTAAACACTAACAACCCAACCTCTCATATTAACCTCCATGGCTTCACACAGATAATAGACACCTCTACTAGGACTAACAAACTCAACAACAAAGAAAGTATTCTTGACTGGATTCTCGTTAACAAACCACTTCTAAAATATCAATCTGGAACTTTACCCGATGACTTTAGTGATCACAAACTTACCTACATTCTCGACAAAAGCGCTAACAATACTCCACCTATAGGACCCTCCGAGATCTTAAACGTTTCAACCCCATTCAATTCAAAAGTGAACTAAATGCCTGCAACTGGAATCCACTAAAGACACTTCCTCTTGAAGAAGCTGTCCTTTACTTTAATATCACATTCCTAACAATTCTAGATAATCATGCTCCAAAAGCGCTCCATCGAATTAAATCTAAACCTGCCCCTTGGCTATCTAAAGATACAAGACAAAAATGTTACTTAGAAACAAATCCTGGGCGAAATGGCGAACTAGCAAATCTCCAACAGACCATCAGACATTTAGGCACCTAAGAAACATTACCAAAAAAGCTATCTTCTCTGATAAAAAAAGTTATTATAGTAATCTCCAGCAAGCAAATCACAATAACCCTCAAAAATTCTGGTCAACCCTAAATAAACTTCTTCACCCAGGACAGACTACCACTCCATCCCCTTCGGGTCTGAAAAGTATTCCGCCCTTGATACAGCCAATACCTTCAACTCATTCTTTATTAATACTATTAACTCCTTGGCCTCTCATCTCTCTAGTGGCAACACTAATATCCCTGACCTTCCATCCCTCAAACTACCAACCTTTAGGCTACAACCCATCCCTACTTCCTTTATTCTTAAATGTATCCACAGACTCAAACCTTGCTCCCCCTCAGCTGACCAACTGCCATCTGAATTCCTTCAAAAAGCAGCCTCTGAAATAGCCTATCCTATATCCATTCTCATTAATAGAACTGTTAATGAAACCATACCTGATATCTGGAAAATCTCACATTATACCCTTACATAAAGGAGGAAACTCCTGACTATTCTAATTATAGACCCATAGCTCTCTTATCCCCACTAGCAAAGATCATGGAAAAATGTGTTTACCATCAGTTAATGAACCACTTAATAAAAACAACATTCTTACAAACTGTCAACATGGCTTTAGGCCTTTTCATAGCACAACCAGCTCTCCTCTCCTTCACAGACTTTATTAACAAAATGCAATAATAACATCCTATCTTCAGCTCTCTTTATTGACCTGTCCAAGGCCTTTGACATGGTCAACCACTCTCTCCTCTTAAAATTCTCGAATCTCTTTCCTTAGAACCTAGCGCTGTCCACTGGTTTAGTTCCTATCTCACTAACAGGAAACAGGCTGTCCTCTGGAATAAGGAACTCTCATCTCTTCTCCCAATCTCTCTCGGAGTCCCCAAGGCTCTATCCTTGGACCCCTTCTTTTCTCCCTCTTTATAAATGACCTACAAGTAGCTATTCCCCAGGCTACTTGTATACAATATGCTGATGATTCCACACTAATCTGCTCTGCTAAATCCATTTCTGAACTTCAAACAAATACTCAAGCTGTATTTTCAAAAGTTGAAACTTGGTTCTTAAATCGTTGCCTACTCCTAAGCAAAAAAACAAACTCTTACTCTTTAAGCCTACCAGATCCCCAACTTTAGATTTCACTATCTTATCTAACAATGGAACCATTATAACACCCGACCCTACTACCAAACTGTTAGGTGTCACAATTGACAACAATCTTACCTTTGACTGTCATATCAACAACACTATTAAATGTGTAAATAGGAAACTTGGCTCTCTCTATAGAATTAAGACTTTCTTAACCTCCCCAGCCAAAACTACTCTTGCCCACTCTCATCTCATTTCCACTCTTCTCTCGCTTCTCCCATCTATACTAACCTCAAGAAAAACAATCTTTCCAAACTGTCTACTACCTACAATAACATAGCTAGATTTGTTACTGGGAAGCCTTTCAGAACTCACCACTGTCTGAATCTGCAGCAACTGAACTGGCTTGAACTGTCAAACATGTTACTTCTTTTCCCAACTTACATTTGTCCAAAGAGCTTTCTACCAATCTCTTAACACACCTGTACTTTCTAACCTCTTAACCCCATACGGCTAATCTAAACTCACTCCGCTCATCTAGCAAACTGCTAGTTACCCTAATCAAATCTAATAACCTAGCTGGTGACTCCCTCTTCTCAAACTCCATCGGTAAACACTGGAACCAACTTCCTGCAGACTTACTTCCATTCCAACTACTTTTCTATTTAAACAAAAACTCAGAACATACCTCAAAAGCCACTGGATGTGTCCCTGCTCTAATCCTGACTAAATGTTGTTTCCCCCCTTAACCCTCTTTTCTCTCCCTTCTGCTGTGCCTCCTCATTTCTCCCTTTAGCTCCCCTCCTCCCTACATACCTCTCTCATATTTCTCTCCTCCTATTGACTATGACTCTTTTCCTATAAACCTGTATTTCCTATCTCTCTCTCTATTGTTGTCTCTCTCTCTTCTCCTTGGTCTTCCTCTTTCTTTACCTGCTGTTAAACTTAAGCAAAATGTTCAATATGATGTTTTTTTAGATTATCCAGATAGTTAAACTCCTTTCCTTTTGGTAACAATGTACATTTCTCTGCCTTTGGTATTTCAATTTTTTGCTCCTTGTTTTTTACACTATGTAATAATATTCTTTATGATCGCATTTAGATTGTATAGAAATTTTTAACTTCTACCCTTGTTTGGATAACAATATTCCTTGTCTAAGTCCTACCAGTCTGTAATCTGTTGTCTCTATATGTGGAGCTTTTCTCCCCGGGCCTCTACTGAAAATGGAAATATATCCAGCTAGACTAGCCTGGTTAACAAATGTAAAATAAAATAAATAAATACATATGTAGTACGTGCACACAAATTGAGCAGCCAGTATTCCTACAGTCACCACCTTACCAACTGGAGACTGTATGAGCCACCCATACGAATGACATTCATAGCCTGCAACACATAGCCACAGAGATATCAAAGGGTATAATACCACACACAAGTGCCCATAAATGATTGTGACAGCTATATTTGTGTACTATGACAGTTGTATATGCCATGTCATATAGCCGTTTAGACACTGACATCCATATGAACAGTGTAATGCAACTGTGAAACAGTTATACTGAGACAGTAGTCTGGTAAGGTTGACACATGTTGCTATCCAGGCCGAGGCCTTCTAGTAGTACAATAGTAATGACAGACTGGCCCACAGCATACCAGACAATCAACAGTATGTAATGCAGATGTGTAGGTCATCAGCCTCTATCTACACTCTGTACACACTCCCTAGGGGTACAGACCCCAGTTGACACACTGGGATGTATCTGTTACATAACAAGGCATAACTAACACCATCACAATCACACAGACAAACAGAACAGTCCATATGGCAGGAGGTAGTAGGCCTGCATTTACCCACGGTGGACTGTATGGTAATGTACATCCAGATACCTTACGGTTACCCCAGATACCCACACATGTTGTTACAGCCTTGGTTAGTTATGGTGCACCCCCCCTACACTCACTACTACTGGGCCATATACCACGGTTATGTACACTGCCCTCTGCAGTGCATTTGGGCACACATGTATTGTGTAGGTGGAGCCCACCCAAGTATGTGTGGGGGACATGACAGCAGTAGAGGGATGGCAGGAATGACAGCATGACATACATACAGCCCACTACATAACAAACCCTGACAGCATGTCATCTGTGCTAAGCCAGGTATGTAGGTGGAGGACAGAGTCTGGAACGCAGGCACATATGTGTACAACTGTTGTCATACAATAAGCAAGTTATGTAAATGTGTACATATCTATAAGGATATATGTATAATGATATGTATATATATGTTTGCCATATGTCCTGCACATGGGGTGGAGCCCTACCTCAGCCCCAATAGTCCCAACCTCTCAGTGCAAGGGGATGTCATGTATGTATTGCAGGTATATTTGTAGACTATTGCTACTGTAATAGGGAGTGTCTTCACAGACATGGTGTGTGTGGGAGGCCACATCTGCTGTGGACATGTGCGCCATTGGCTACTGACAGATATCCTAAGGTCATCATAGTACAGTACCACTAGTAGCACAGTAACGCCCCTGTGGACTACAACTGTGATACGCCCTATAGATGTGGACAGTCTGACACACGCTGGTCAGTCCAGGGGTATACACAGAACCCCTTCATGCAAGACATGTGGACCAGGCCTGTCAATGTGGATGTTAACAGCCATGTAGATGGGTATCACACGTAAATACTGGTATACATTTGTCCCCATAGGTTACACATTCATACACCCCTGTCTGTCCTAACACATAATAACCGCTGATACAGAGGTGCCCTGGCCACATACTACCCACTAGTTAGTGACATACATCTGAACAGCATCACACTGCTTTGTCTGACATACATGACTGTCATGGTGGCCCGGCAGAAGTACATCTGGCAAGTATCTGGACATGTCATCTCACTGGATAAGAACAGTAATGTGCTAGGCATGTAACAAAGCACAGTGCTAGCTACAGGCAGACTGACTCAACACTGGGCTACATCTCCCATGTGGGGATGCACATGTACCTGCATAGATAGCAGGCTCTACAGGCATGTCAAATCACAAAGTAACAGACACCTGTGTGAAAGTGCATAACCACAACCAATGTGAACACATATGGTAAGCTAGCATACTATTACAGTATATGGACTATCTTTAGGGTGGCATACAGTGAAGCAGCATGTAACATCAGATAGGACAGGACCTGGAACAATGACATCTACAACAGTCTCTTCACAGGCCAAGTACATATTCACTATACACACACTGTCGACAATTACCAGACTTACACATACCTTAGTACTGTACACACAACCACAAAAGGGCCAGGCTATGTCCTCAATTATAACCCCTACTATACATAACATATGTAGCAGTCTGGTATCTCACTGGCTTGTTATCAGATATGCTGTCAATGACTACGGAGTACAGAACATATGCATACCTACTGCATGACATATGTACAAAGGTTGACAGAGTTGTGACTAGAGGTACAAACACAGGGCCAATATTGACATGTCACTGTTATACCCTCATACATATACTGTTGTAACAGGGTTTGTTGCACCATATGTCCTATGAGGGATGTGACGTCAGTAATTCTCCCGGCTGTCACCATCTACTGCCTGCTATCCTCACATTACCTTTTGCATTCCACAGATAGGTGCACCACAGCTGACACATGAAACCAAAGGCACAACACTGCCCAGTCTGCGGATGACCCTGCAGATGGGGACCCCTCATATACATTGGACTGACATGGCAGGTATTGCAACATGTACGACAGGCATATCCAGACAAACACTGTTAAACCAACAGTACTCCACATGCAGTATAGCAGCGCTTACAGTCTGTAGTCAAGTCAGGTACATCCCCCTCCTGTTTGTTGCCCTCTTTCCACAGTGTATGTTGTTAGAGGTAAATCCCCAATCCATCTGATATGCTGTTTGCCAAACAACAGATCGAGTTCCTGCTCACAGTGACTGTAAAGGGTCAACACCACCATGTTGTTCCAAGGTATTGGAGCGTGTTTCCATGCAATTGGCTATGGGCCTGTTACCACAGCCTTTCCACATGCAATCAGCTAGGGGAGGGCTGCAATTTGTGCAGAGGCCATCAGCTGATCATGAGCATCACTTACATTACACATACTGCTGCCTAAGCATAGCAGGTGTGGGTCTCCAAATCCACCGGAGAAGGAGTGGGGGAGGTAGACAGAGGCAAATACGTGTCAGGGAGGGGTGGTGGAGTAAAACAGAAGCATGTTTGTGTCACACACCTACCAGCACAAGGTATCAAACCCCCAACAACTATGTAGTGCTATGACAGTCCGATGCAGTTATTGGTTGTGCCACATGGTTACCTGCTGTGGAGCACTCAGAGCATATTTGTGATGATGAGTGACATCTGCAACAGGGATACGGTAGATATAAGGTAGGTGACATACATGTGCCTGTCAGCATGAACAGCTGCCAGCATCAACACAGGCACACTCAAACAGGGACGCACACACATTGACACACTTGGCAGGGTCAGGAGTGCAACACATCACTAATGTAATTGCCATAACAAATCGATGTGCAGGTATCACATGCACCACATGGGTCATACGGAAATCATATAGGCATAGAGTATGATGAGGTGTCAGAAATCAAACAGCATGCTTCAGTATGCCATGGGGGGGTTGTAGTGAGTGTGGATGTGGTCAGATGCACCATACAACACACACACAGACACACAGAGTATCAGTCCTGACATGCATGGGTGCATGTCTGCACGGGTGTGTGGTTTTCAACTGTGCCAGCAGGCTGAACAAAGGTAGGGGATGGGTATACCTTGGCATCAGGCCACATGACGATGGTCTGCATTGTGCCTCAGGCCTGTGGTTTCTGCATCTGCCCACACAAGTGGGTATTGCATCCTCATCCGGTCACCTGCATGACTATTGTGTGTGGCCAACGCTGTGCATCACTTGCCATGTACATGTTTCTTACTCCATGACATGGATGGTGTCTGGGATGTGCACACCTCCCACATGGATGTACAGTAACATGGAACTGTACCTGGGGTGTCTGGCCCATGTTGTGAACACATATTATCATTGGATGTGCCAGTCTTGCCCCCCTGTGGCAGGAACTGGTAATGGGCAGCAGGTTTACCCTGCACCTACATTGATAGCATGCTAACAGCATTCCCTGATGTCAGTGTCATCTGTCCATACAGGGCATGTTATCAGGCATGGTTTGTCCGCTGGGAGTTGCATGTGAAGGCACCACAGGTGGTGCAGGTGTCCATTTGGGAACATGGTGGAGGTGCACTGTCTACATGTACATGCATATTGGACAGATGGCCAGGGTGACATGCCCTCTGTAGCCCACTGCTATCACTGCAGAGTTACTATCAGTGGTTAATATGCAATATACTACCCACATATTGGCTGTTGCCTAAGCATGTGTGTGTGCTCTGGGTAATAGTGGGTTGCTAACTGTGATTGGCTGGCCTTAATGTCACATGTCTGGGTATGGCTTTGCACACCTGCCTCACAGCTAATTTACATCTGGTATCCCTGTAAGGTTGACATGGTGATATATAGTAGGCCCACCATAAAATAACTGTGCAAACCCCCCTCCACATTGGCCACACACTCTTAGTCACCTCTACACAGGATAGATGTTACACACACCTGTCATGTCTGGGAGTAGAACCCCTACCTAACTAGCTTATCACACTACAGCACTCCATAGTTATAGTACACGCCACGGACATTACTGGACTACCTCTTCCCCAAAGGTGTATTTCACAATGGATGACATCAGCAGGCGTGCCACGGTAGAGAATTTGAAATACACTGCGAGTGAGTAGCCTATAATGCATTGCTCCATACACACACATTGAAACACACTCAAAACATCCAGGACTGCCATGGGTGGGGATGGAACCCTACCACTGTTCTAAATCACACTACAGCAGTACTCGGTTACAGGATGGGCTACAGAGATTACTGGGCTACTCTCTTCCCAGAGGTGTATGTCTAGGTGAGTGACATCAGCAGCCTTGCCAAGGTTGGGTATATGAATTGTACGGAGTGTGAGTAGCCTAAAAAGCATTGCTCTCTAAACAGTCAGACACACACACACAGATTCACACACTAAAACACACACACACAGTTGTCAGGTCTGGGGTTAGAACACCTACCTAACTACGTTATCACACTACAGTGGTATGCAGTTACAGGATGCACCATGGAGATTACTGGGTTATAACTTTCCCAGAGGTGTATTTCTAGGAGAGTGACTTCAGCCGCCCTGCCAAATTTGAGTATATGTATTGTACAGAGTGTGAGTAGCCTAAAAAGCATTGCTTTCTACTCAGATTCACACACACAGTTGCAGGTCTGGGGTTTGAGCACCTACTTACCTACATTATCACACTACAGCAGTATGCAGTTGCAGGATGCACTACGGAGATCATTGGGTATAACATTCCCAGAGGTGTATTTCTAGATGAGTGACATCAGCAGGCTTGTCAAAGGTAAGTATTTGTATTGCACGGAGTGTGAGTAGCCTAGAAAGCATTGCGCTCTACTCAGTTAGTCGGATACACACACACACACACACACACACACACACACACACACACACACACACACACACACACACACATAGTTGCCAGGTCTGGGGTTAGAACACCTACCTAACTACCTCATCATACTACAGCAATATGCAGTTACAAGACACGCTACAGAGATTACCGGGTTCTGACATTCCCAGAGGTGTATTTCTAGGTGAGTGACATCAGCAGTCCTGCCAAAGTTGATTATATGAACTATACGGAGTGTGAGTAGCCTCAAAAGCATTGCTCTCTACTCAGTCAGACACACACACACACACACACACACACACACACACACACACACACACACACACACACACACACACAGTTGCCAGGTCTGGGGTTAGAACACCTACCTAACTACTTTATCACACTACAAGAGTGCACACTTACAGGACACACTACAGAGATTTCTGGACTATGACTTTCCCAGAGGTGTATTCCTAGGTGATTAACATCAGCGACCTTGCCAAAGTTCAGTATATGAATTGTATGGAGCTTGAGTATCCTAAAAAGCATTGCTCTCTACACAGTCAGAGACAGACAAACACACACACAAACACAGTCACAGTTGCCAAGTGTGGGGTTTGGACTACTACCTAACTGGTTTATCACTACAGCAGTACGCAGTTATGGGATGATGATTACTGAGCTACAGCTCTCACAAAGGTGTATTTCACATTGGACCTCAGCAGGCTTGTCAGACTACTACTATGGGGTGGGTGGTGTGTGCATGGGCCATAACCCATTCATGTATGGGTTGACATGCTGCATGCAGGCACACATGGGGTCATATGTCACAGATACGTGTATACAGCTACTAGACGACTACTTCCTTGTGCAGTCATGTTGCACAGCTGGCATGAGCACCACATAGTCTGTCATGCTGACAGATGCTGATGGCTAGTATCTGCAGAGAGTGCATCTTCACCTCATGTGGTTGTGGGCTTTTGGCTGTGTGCTGGGTGGGACAGTTCCAGATGGGTCCTTGTCATGGTGACCCTCTTCCACACATCTATGTCCTTACATATATGTCTGTATTCCTATCCACTGTGTGTGCAAGGCAGGAGTGATGCATACTGACATGTGTCTGCACTAAGAACTGCAACTGCCAGATATGTCTGGTCCACTGGTGTTTGCAGACATGGGCTTCATGTGTTTAAGTGTGTGGGCATGCCCAGTATGACCTTTCAGTATGTTGTTGACTGACATTGCCTTCATTCTTCTAAGTGTGTGAGCATGCCCAGTATGGCCATCTGTATTGCACGTGTGGAGCATGTCCAGGTTGTTTGTACTGCGGTGCTGACCTTTGTGTTGTACACTGACAGGTAGCATGCTGTGTCTGCAGGGTATCCATCAGTCATTTGGCATGTACTGTTGCTATATTTCTGCATAGCGGGGGGGGGGGGCACCTGACTATTTCTACATTTCTACACAGGAGTTGGGAGGGGCACACCTGACTGTTACTATTAGTGTACGTAGGATGGGGGGCACACCTAATACTTCTACACATTTGCTAGGACTGTACTGGTATGTCGGGTACTCCATTTTAGTCTGTAGTCTTGCCTATCATGCTGGCTAGAGGCATACCAGTGTACTACAGAACCTATCTTTCACTGCCTACATATTAATTTCAGACTTCCTAGCCTTCACATCTTCCATCCAACTGCCTGGCCTGCTGTAGTCCGTCTGTGTAGGCCTGGGGGGGGGGGTTACACATAGGGCTCATTCAGAGGTCATAGTGCAGCATTTGTTTGTGTTTGTCTACACCTATCCTGCTGACTGTAACAGTTGTTGTGTATGTGCCCCCCCCAACTGGCATGTGTGAGTCACTTACCTTATGGGTGTCCTGGTATTGAGGGTGGTGTTGCAGGCCTACCTATGCTGGATGCACAGAGTACACTCCCTATACATGGTTGAGCACAGGTAGTGCCATGTTTGGCATCCCTTTTACTGTATGTGCGAGTCTGAGAGAGGTGACATTCCCTAGGTCCCTACTGTGTCAGTGCATGTGCTATACGTTGCCTCTTTGCCAGGGCCAGAGCATAGTGGGCACACCTCCTTCTGCCTACTGGGGCAGGCTCAGGTTGTTCTTTCTCTGAGTCACTCTGTGCCTGTGCAGGCCTTGAGAATGGTGGGAGGGCTGTGCGGCCCTGCCCCATGCTGTTCCTGCTGCAGCTGTTTCCGCAGGATCATATTGTGTAGCATGGCACATACAAGGACAATTTGGGTACATGTAGTTGGTGAGTACTGCAAGGCTCCACCAGATGTGTCCAGACACTGGAACCGTGACTTCAGCATCCCAAACACATGCTCTATTATAATTCATGTTTGTGCATGTGCCTCATTATGGAGTTCTTGTTCAGGTGTGTGTGCATTTCTGATGGGTGTCATCAGCCATGGCGCCAGTGCGTATCCAGCATCCCCACTAGGTGACCGTCAGGATGTCCCCATTGGCAAATATGTGGTAGAGTTGCGTCAGATGCCAGATGTGGGAATCGTGGCAGCTTCCAGGGTAGCCAGCGCACACATTCATTATTATGCCCTGGGCATCGCACATGACCTGGCAGTTGATGGAGAGGAAGCCCTTGCGGTTGATGTAGACCCTACCCCGCTCACCAGGTCGTGCCTTGATGCATATGTGCATGCAGTCTATTGCACCCAATACCTCCAGGTATTATAGGTTCATAGGTTCATAGGTTCATAGGTTCATACTAGGCTATCTGCCCAAGGGCATTTATAAGCCTAGCCCAGAGTTTTGTGGCTTTCGCCACCCCTTTAGTTTGGAGGATACTATGCCCATTATTTTGCTGTGCCTCTGTCAAGCAGTGACACTGAGATAATCCCTGGGGTATATCTGCAATCTCCCATCCATTGGTCAAGATTTCTCTTGAACAAAGCCAGTGAGGTGCTCTGCCTCACATGTACCGGGATTTTGTTCCACAGCATAGGGAGTCTCTGGGTGATGAATCTGTCCCTCCAGCATGTCCTATTAATAACCGTGTCAAGGTTTAAGTCTCCTGCCCTTGTAGTTCTGAGGGATCTAGATTTTTTGAGGTGAAGCATGTTCATCAATTCTGGGTTGGACATGGCCTTGTATGTCAGACACAGGTCACTTCTGAGCAGACGGTAAGCGACTGAATAGAGCTGGAGTTCCTTCAGTCGGGCAGCATAGGACATATTTTTGAGACCCTTTATCCTTTTGGTGAGGAACTTTTGGGGCCTTTCCAGTTGCTGCAGGTGTCATGTCAGACACATTCCGAATGGGGCATTGTACTCAATCATTGGTCTGATGAGTGATGAGTACAGGGGGACGATGACCTCCCTTGATCTAGATGTGAATCCCTTCATGATCAGGTGGGCAATGTAGAAGGTCTTCCTAACTACTTTGGCAATGTGAGTGTCAAACGAAAGGTTTCTGACAACCTGGGTCCCCAGATCCCTGATAACCTCTTCTGTGCTTATTGGGTTGCCGCCTATATGGTAGCTAGGGGTAACCTTGTTTTTCCCGAAGGGTATGACTATGCATTTTTTGGCGTTTAACTTTAGGCCATGGCTCTGGCACCAGTTATCCATTTCTATAAGACCCTTCTGAAAGATATCTGTGTCAGATGTGTTCTCAACTATGGCGCCTAGTTTGCAGTCATCTGCAAATTTTGTCAGCCATAATCCTCCTGTGTTTGCTTGTACTTCTGAAAAGTAGATGCCAAACAGGAGTGGGCCCAGGTCTAAGCCCTGTGGGACACCACTTGTGACAGGCTTTGAGTCTGACATGGCGCCAGCAACTCTGACCCTGTGAGTTCTGTCACTTAGCCAGTTTGCAACCCATCTTGTGACGTATGGGTTTACATTTAAGCTGATGAGTTTTTCAATGATACCTGAGTGGGGTATTGTGTTGAAAGCCTTTGCCAGGTCAAGATAGGCTGTGTGGACTGCCTTTCCCTCATCAATGGCCTTGGTGACTGTTTCGAAAAAGTCAACCAAGTTTAAAAGGCATCATCTGCCTTTGACAAAGCCAAACTGGGTCGGATACAAAGTCTGGAAGTCCCCTATGTCTTTATTTATGAGTTCCATTATGATCCTCTCCATAGCTTTGCAGATCAGGCTTGTCAAGCTGATGGGACGGTAATTTCCTGGGTCAGTGGAGGCACCGCCTTTGTGAAGTGGGACCACAGTTGCCGTACGCCATTCCTTGGGCACGTATCCTGAGGTGAGGCTAAGATTAAACAGCTGCCCTAACTGCGGGTTTAATTCCTCATTGAGGTCGTGGAGCACACAACCGGGGACACCATCTGGTCCCATGGATGCTGTGTTTTTTGCCTTGAAGGGAGCAGTTCTCACCTGAACGTTAGAGATGTTTGGGGGGCTACAATCCTCTGGTATAGATATCTCACCTTTTGGGGGGGGGGGGAAGTTTGCACTGAACCTGTCAGCCAGTATGTTGGCAATGTCTGTAGGTTCAGTAATTTTTACATCATTTTGAACTAATTCTGAGCATATCTGGGAGTTTCCTCCCAGGTTTCTAACATATCTAAAGAAGGCCTTATGATTGTCTTTTGAGTCCTTAGCAACTTTTCTCTCAAAATTTGCCTTGGATGATTTTATGAGAGATCTTAGTTTTTTACTTATAATGATCAAAGGTGTCTTCCCTTTTAAGGATTTTGCTCTATCTTGTAGTAGCTTCCTCCTTTTGTTGTATAGCTGGTTTATGGCTGGGGTCCACCAGACTGGACGCTTGCCTTTGGTACAAAGAGTCTTTGTTTTGTTTGGGATTGCCTGATCCATGCAGTCCTGTAGGTGCTGGTAGAAGGCATTTGTAAGTGATTCTGCGGCTTGAGTAATGGTTTCTGCAGGCTCGGGGGCCTTAAAAGAGACCACACCAGTCTTTAGAAGTGTGAAGTCAGCTTTTGAGAAGTTCTTCACTGTGGTCTTTTTTATCTCGGGTGGGGGCGGGATGTGGACTTCCAGTGAGATTAGTTTATGGTCTGATCTCACCAGTGAGGGGTATACTTCCGGTGTTGAACATTGTGACCCCATGTTCGTGATGATGAGATCTAGTATGTTTTCTCCTCTTGTGCGGATGGTGACTAGTTGTTCCATGGCATTTGAGTTTATGAATTCTAGGAACCTTTGGGCTAGAGTGTTGGGGCTTGAGTAGTGATCCCAGTCTATATTCGGGTAGTTGAAGTCACCTACTATAATGGTGTTTGGAGATACATTTATCCCCTCCAGTGTTTTCAGGAAAGCTATGTGAGGTTCCTGAGATTGAGAGGGTGGCCTGTAACATGCTACAAATTGCAGAGCAGTCTTGCCTATGGTTAATTGCACCTGGATGGTCTCCGATGCATCGTGCATTGCCACCAACCTTGAGGTGTGGGTGTCCTTGATGAATATAGACACCCCCCCTCCCTTCTTGGTGTTGTCCGGATTTTGGGGCGGGCATGATATGAGGTAAAACCTGTTAGTGCCGGGTGCTCTCGGAGCCTTGAACCAGGTTTCAGTCACAGCACAGACATCAATGTTCTCCATACTGAGAAGGGCCTCGAGTCGTGCATCTTGAGGTTGAGACTTCTGGCACTGAGCAGCATTACCCTTAGTTTTTTCCTTTTTATGTTCTAGGGTGGTAGGTTTAGAATTTGAGCCTTGCCTAAAAGGCACTATGGGGTGGCAAGAGCCTTTGCCAATATCCGGAAGCCCAGGGTGACAGGTGCAAGCCGTCCCTTAGCGAGCAGCGTGGCTTGTCCAGCATGTCATCCCAGGCAGACAGACATTGGATCCCCTTTGAATGACACCAGAGTTTAAGCCAATTATTAAAGCTGATCATCTTGTCTCTGTATTGTGGCATCATTCTTGGTGAAGGTAGGATACTGCTCAAGGTCAGGGTCATACCTGCCTGGGCTACATAATCAGAGAGCTCCTCTATGTCTCTTTTCATGTAGTCCAGGAGGTATGTCTCAGGTCGTTCACACCAGCGTGGACAATGACAGAGTCGTACTTGTACCTGCTGTTGAGAGACCTGAGTGCTTGCGTTATGTGGTGGATTCTAGCCTGACAGGCAGCTTACTGTGACCTTCTCCTTACTCAATCTGGTGGCGGGGCGTCAGTGTGTCTGACTATGGAGTCACCGATGACAGTGTGTCTGGCATTGTGTTTGGCCTTAAGGGCTGTGACTGTTTGGCACACTGACTATGTGGTCTATGTGTTGCATGTGTTGTGTCCTGAGGTGGCAGTTGTTTGGGTGTCTGCTTTGGTGGCCTCTGCTGTTTTGGTAGATTTTTGATCAGAGCCTCCAGTATGTCTTTGTGTATTTATGTGTATGATTTGAAGTTGTGATAGTACTATGTGAGACTGGGTTTGTGGTGTGTGTGGTTACCTTCTCCTCCTGTCTGGTCTTGCCAGTCCTATGTTGAGAGAGCTCAGCCTCCAGTTTGGCTATATAGTTGCATCTCTCGCATGTATTTGTGTTTTGTGGGAGAAGGAGAGGGTTGTCCGTGTACATGAGACAATTGTAACATTGCCTCAATATTCCCAGATTCACCAGCTGAGCAGGAGAGGACACTAGCAACTGATCCTTCAACATGCTAGAAGGAATAGGAATAGTATTCTGCTACTTGATGGAAAAGACGCATATTGCTGGCCAATGCCTGACAGGTGATGGGGAGGTATACATACTCACCGACATGTGCTGACATGGCATCCAGGAACTGGTGGAGTACCCTGGATGCTGATCCCTGTGATATCCCCATCATATCCCCAGCTGGCCTTTGGAAGGTACCTGTAGCTAGTATACATAGGCCTACACAAACCTTGGTATCCACTGGGATGGGTTCCCCTCTGTTAGTTCTGTGTGTGAGGTGTGGTCGGCACAGCTCAACAATCTGCTGTAGAAGGTCCCTGTCCACCCTATAGTGCTCCACTATCTCCAGCTCATGTAGCCCTTGGTAGGTTACCCTGGGTCGGTACACTCTTCTCTGTCTCCTCACTGTGGGTTGCTCGGCAGCATTCACATCCTCACCCCCCTCAGTCTCTTGCACATGCTGGTTTATGATAGCAAAAGCAGCCCCTGGCATTATTTCTCTTGCTTTTATTTTCTAAAATGTCCCCATTTGTATACACTGGTGGTGCAGAATTATTGGGAATAACAAGGGGGAAAGGTGTTCGCACAGTTTATAGGGGTGTGCTGGGCTGGGCTGCTGCCTGTGTGATTGGCTGTGTCTGATACATTTCACCTGTCAGCTCAGCTAGTTCTCCTTGATTACCTTCCTACTGCTGTTTTCCCTTCCCATTGCCTCCCTGTTTAAGCCTGTGTGCGCACTGCGCAGAGTGCTCAATTGTGCACAGAGCTGCTATTTCCTGGTTTAACTTCCTTTTTCTTCCTGTGAAACCCAGTGTGCAGTGCGCACACCTGCTTACACTTTGTCAGGAGTGCTTGGCAGCTTGGACACACCTCTAGCTTAGCTGTGCTAAGCTAGGAACAGTCCCGAGCCACAGGGCTCCAATCCACTTACAGTATTCCTGACACCCCCCCCCCCATGATGTCACCTATCTCCTAGTCTTGCACCCAGCTATTTCTACTCTTACACTCTTGGGACCTGCCTCACACCCTGGGGAAATCTGGAATTCACTATCCTTCCCCTCATTTGCATAGGATTGCCTGCTAATGCATAGTTTACATGTCCCACACTGAGCCTCCCCCCCTAACAACCACTACTCACTGGCCAGGTTGTCTTATGCCTGCCATTGACTTGCATGGCTGAATACTGCTTTTAGTTAGACTGCTTATTTTAGGTTTGTTTTATTATATTCCCCCCATCCCGTTTGCGCACCGCTGCCCTATGCTTAAACAGGCAAGATCGGTGGCAAAAAATTAAAAGCTGTTTTTTTTTTTTACACATTTTGCAATTCCAATGGCCTTCTACTTGGCCATTGGCATGCTTCATCACTGATATGCAGTCTTTATTTGGTGCTGTCATAGCTCCGTTTTGTAGTTTGCAGAAACTTACTTGGTTACTAACTGAGTACATTTCTACAGACTGCTCTCGTCCTGCACTGACAGCTGCCTGCTTCCTGGATCGCAAATTACCCTCATTTGCATGGTTTTCACCTGCAAATGAGGATAATTTGCATACAGGGGCTCAGTCTGTGCAGGATTAGCCTAAGAGCTCAGATGCACGTCCCAGGAGCTCGTTCCTGGATCGCACGTCGGCCATATTGCCAAAAATAGCTCTTAAACTATTCCTGCATGGTATAACAGGCTTCGTAAATCCAGGGGAGTGTCAATGTCTGAGTCACCTAAATTACAAAATTACTAAAACCGATGATATTTTATGAAGCTTCTAGTGTATGTGTCTTGTGTATCTTAGATAGTCTTTCAAATCTCTGTATACTACACGTATGTAACCCATAAACTAATCATCCACTATTCTGAGTGAGCAAATGAAGCACATATAAATGTATTATATGAATATCATTTTAGTTTTGCTTTCAGTGGCTATGCAACAAATGGATCCCTGTTGAAATGCTGACGCTCAGAATGCCATTCTCTGAAAGACTGAAAAAAAAAAAAAAAAGAAAACACAGGAGAAGAGAGTTTTAAAATTGCTTTTCTCCTTTAAACTTCTTTTTGTAAGTTCGAACTTTTGGCCATTCGGTATCAATATCTCAGGACTCGTTCTAGTGGGTCCCTACGCTTTCATTACCTACAACAAATAAATGCAAAAGTAAGGTATATTTTGTAAACACCTGGTGCCCTAGATGCACATAAAATGGTTCCTGCCTTTTATTTCAGTCCTTTAAAAACAAACAAAACATTTTATACTGTTTATTAATCATACATTTACTCAGCACTGCAGTTACATAGCATGCTAGTCTTATCTGCAAAATATTTTCTTCTAAAATTCAGAAAGTACTCATATTGTCATGGCGTTTAAAATCTAAAATGTAAGTTGTTACCAATAGCTTGTTCTGTCCCCTGGTATCATCTGTGATGTGTATAAGTTAGGAAAGCAAATTTCACAATATGTCTAAATCTTTTTACTATTCTAATCCTGGGTTCCAAACCTATGGAAAAAAAAAACACAAGAACTTGTGTAGGTCATTTGTGTATTTACATCTGAAATAATCTCATTAATAACACCAGAGTAAGTGTTAGCATTCATTAGTGTATTAAGTACTGTTGTCCCTTTCAGTATAGCATACAATAAGTTTGTCTACAAAAAACATTTCCAAATTCATTAACTTCTGTTTCTTTCTTACTTTTTACTTTATTAAATTATGTGTGTGACAATTGTCTCTCATATCCAGTATAAAGTTTCTCTTAGGAAATGATATACTGTATTGTACTCTGGATTGAACATTTTGTACCACATTCTGTCTCTTTTAAGTATCATAAGATAAACCTGTTGGTAGTTTTGCTAAAATGTGAATCAATATAACATATGTGTAGGCATAGAAATACAGTTTCCTGTAAATGCCTCTTATTGAGATCTATATGTAATTCAACAGTTAAATTTGGTTTCTTAATATCTACAGAAATTACTAATTATGTCATCAAAAACATTCTTACTCCAAAACTCAATGTACAGTGCTAATTCTGCAGTTTGCTGTATATTTATTTTTTTATTTTACATTTGTTGACCGGGATTGTCCGACTGAGCTGAAGAACCCTTTTTTAGCGGAGGCCGGGGAGAAAAGCTCCAACATATTATACAATTTTCATTATAAATTAGCATTAAACAGCAATGTTACAGGGTTATTACAAGGCATTAAGTAGCAATACAATGTTATACAGCGTCAATAATCAGGAGTACAGCATAACTATTTCAAGATGTATTAAAAGAAATATGTCATTAAGATGAGTATAGTTTTTGGGGTAAGTGGTTACAAAAACCCAGTTTTATCATAATGCAGTTCCATGAAGGCAAGACAATTACAATTGAATGTTTCTCTGATGCAATTTGCTTGGCACATGTCACCTGGTCTTGCCAGTCCTGAGTTGACAAACAGTAACTTTCTTTCAAGTACAGTTCAAATATTCAGGCGTTACAACCAACTATGCCACAGCAAACAAGGCACACTTCTTCAGGAGGGCAGAGTCCAGCCTCTCCTCCCACAAGAGTGCAGAAATTAATACACTTTAGAATAACAGACACTGAGCCCCTCAATCAGCAGTTCAACTTAGAAAAGGATGTAAGCTACCTGTGTTCTGCCACAACAGTGCAGACCACAAACCCTCAGTGCAAAACAACTTTTGTACACAGTAGGAGTGCCTGAAATCAATAGATTTTAGAAGACAGTAGAAAGAGTAGTCAAGGAAGATTACACAGAACTAGTGAAAAGAGTGAGTTAAGGGCAGAAAGTAGATTAAGGTATGAGAAGTAAGGGATGTTAAGGAGCGAGAGTGCAGTGGCAGGACCAGTGACTTTTAAAGTGCTCTTTGGTTTTGTTTGTTTGTTTGTTTGTGTCTTTTGGCTTTTCCCGGTTAGGGGTCGCCACAGTGGAACTCCAGTCCACTAATGATTGGCAGTAGATTTTTATGTGCTGGCTTGCCGGGCCTAATGCACAACCTTCAACGAAGGAATGCCCATTCACGCATGTCGCCACACAGAAGACGCTTTAACTGAGAGTCGAACAGGCAACGTCTAACTGTGAGGCAACAACACTATCACAGTGGCTGTCTTAAATTGTTTAGGATGTGTAAGGGTCCTGATTTCTAGTGGGAGCCTATTCCAGGCAATAGTGGGGTGATAGCTGTACATGTTGCGTCCAAATTTAGACCTGGGTTTGTAGATTTGTTGTAGGTCTTGGTTAGAGCTTTGGAGAGGTCTGGAGGGAGAATAATGGGAGATGAGAGGAGATAGTGCTGGGCAGTAGGAAGGCTGGTATAGGACAGAATGGATGATCTGGAGCTGAGAGAGAAGAAGCTGGTGGGGTAATTCAAGCCAGTTTAGGTGTTTTAGAGACAGACAGTGATGGGGTTTGTAGGTTTGTTGGGCAGCAAATCAAGCCACTGTGTAGGTAAATTTGAGTTTGGTCAGGAGTGCTGAATTAAGATTTGTGAGAATTTGAGAAATGTACATTAGAATGGGTAGAAGGTAGGTAAGACAGAGTGTAATCTTGGCTTCAGAGGTAAGGAATTTCTTGTTATGGTAAAGGAGCCCTAGTTTTGAATGAGTCTTTTTGATAGTTATATTTGATACAGTTGTATATAATCCTAAAACTTTTTAAGTATTGAGTTTCAGTGCAATATACGTATATGTCAGAATAATAAGAAAAAAATAAATGCATTAAAAGTCAAATTCACAATTCTCTTTATGATTCACTGAGAATAAAATAAATGAATTACATTACCTAGGCAAAGTCTGACAGTTCTAAAATATTACCTATATGCAAGCAATCAATACAGTTATTGAAGACAGTCAGTAGGATTCAATAAACTATATGTAGTCTTCGCATAAAGCCTACACAGAGTTTACATGTTTGTGTGGTGAGCAGCAGTGGTAATTACATATTCATGCTGTGCACCGTGTTTAAATGTAAGCAAGCATGGTTTCATGCCTGCTAACAGTGTTGCCGGCCAGGAAACCATGTAATGCAACATGGATAGCACACTTGTTTACCTTAGAGCACAATAGCTTAATGGGATTTCACAGAATGCCACAGTGATTACCAGGGCTTATCATACAGAAATGTATATGGTCCAAGCACAGTACAGGATAGTGTATACAGTGTATAGTATTGTGGAATCCCATTCCAGACATTCTGTACAAAAATTGTGTAAATGATCTGTAAGGGTACACGGACTGCCATGTAAAATAAACGATCAGGGGAAGTGTGTATATTGAATATGGACACACAGATGAATTGTTGGAATGAACACAAGGAAATAGGATAGGTGAAACATCATAATGTACAGCAGATGACGGTGTGTAAATGTAAAACAGTTGTAGCAGGAACACTAATCACATATCAACATTGTACAGTATGGACTGCACAGTGAAAATGTATATTATGTGACTGTCAGACAATGTGACATAACAATGGGGAAGATGACTTTGTGACATAAGCATCCTGATATGAACAGTTGAGAGGTCATCTATCAGGGATGTTATATACAATCAGGGCTGGGTGCATATTGTGAATCTGTACAAACTGATATCGTTGAATATGACTGTAATGTCAGCAGAGGTTTCCAACAAGTGGGACACAGTTACAGGCTCATGGACAACAATAAAATAAGCACACACAATCCTGGACAATATCAGAATAATACCACCTGTAATCCCATGTCTCTGACACAACATATCTAATTCTGAGTGATTATACGTGGTTCTGCTCAAACACACTTGTGCAACTATTGTGACATGTCAGCAATCTATGAGGGTAATAAAGCACATCATCCTGACAGTGTAACATCTGCTAGAGGTGTTAGGAGGGACACTGATGTACCTGTATGAGACAGTATTATCAATACAGGCTAGTTGAGTGGTGTGTATGGCCGATATATATGTGGCACAATCCACACTGTCACAAACATAACCCATGCCATCAATGTTGTCAGACAGCTATGCATATACTGAGTGCATCACAGGAACAGGTATCACACATGCATCTGGTATAACGCCTTGCTGGGGGTTCCGCACCATCAGACAGTAATGTTTATGCAACAAAAAGAATACCTAGGTATGGACAATCAGATCTGTGACAGATCACTGAGGCAAAGGTGGTACACTTTAGTTCCATACCACTGGAAGATGTGTAGGAAGGTACATGAAGAAGGGTGCATAATTATTGGTGTGATGAGGGCTGTGACCTATGGAGGTATTATGGCCTTTGATGTGGATGTCCTGCACATATTCAGTAGCTGTGTTACATACAAGGGAGTAGTCACCACTGTGGCCACATGCTGCTGGATGTTTCACATACCATATATCTCAGGACACAGGTCACATACTAATGGGTCCACTTATAGGGTGAGATGGCTACATTATCCTTAAGTTGTTTGTTTGTTTTCATAACATAACAAATCCTCCCATGTTTTTTTTCATCTCATGTGTTGTCATGGCTGTGGCAGCAATCTTTGGTGTGTGTTGATACTGTCTATATTACACTAATATCACAGATGGAGTCAATGATTGCCCACAATCTGTAGTCCTCCAGACAGCTGTTTGGACACAGGATGTGTATACCATTCTTGACGTGTAATGTGTGACTTAAATAATGGACAGGAAAGGGCCTAGCAGACAGCCCTGATGTATGGACCTGATCACTGGACCTGAGATATAGGTCATTTCACACATTTCAACATATCTAGATGCCACATATGAGATCCAGTGGTCTACCCACTTGGTGATATAGTCTTTTTTTGTCTACATCTGACAGTGCTGAGTGAATACCTGAGTGTGGATTTGTGTCAAATGCCTTGGCCTGGTCAAGTTTCACAGAATGATAGTGCTGTAATCATGCATGCCCTCAATTACCGCTTTGAGGACATTTTATAGATGAAACAGACATGGATGTAGCATTAACAACTCACACATGTCTGTTGCACACACCCGGGATATTACTAGTGTCCATTTAGAAAAGGCCCATGATGACATGTTGGTATACCTCACAGATGAGGAGAGTGCATCAGGTGCTATCCCTCCACTCAGATGGATGGATGTTAAAGTACATCCCTTCTACGGGAAAACAGTCCATCTGCAGGGTGTGTTGAAGTGTGTATCCAACTATGGCAGGTAGGTGTATGTTCTGGGTCACTGTATATGCACTCTGTGATATTGTTACAGTCCATTGATTGTTTGTAATAGGTCTGGATGAAGGTAAGACAGTGCATACTGCCTATCTTGAACTGGCCTAGGGTTTGGACATGATCCCCCACTTGAGTATTATTGAGAAACTCTCCCAGCTGGGGATTAATTCTTACATCACCAGATGGTGAACCAACTTGCTCACCAACAGAACACAAACTGTGAAAGTTGGAGAATCAACCTCTATCAGTAGAGCTGTCACCATTTGCATACCCCAAAGATCTGTGCTGGCCCCCTTACTGTTTAGAATTCATTTCTCGACAGTGCAGGATAAAGTATACAGCATTTGGCATACCAAGTTTGCTTATTCTTGTATATTGGGTGGGTGCAATATGATGTTAGCATACTGCAGGAGGCACTAACACAGACAAATGCTTGGTGCCAAAGCCACACGGTCTACAAATAAATGCAAAATGTATCATTATTTTGGCCATCTGCAAAGTGGAATTCCCTGCTAATTCAGCATTGACATCACTACCCCTATGCTGTGGCCCAGTGGCGCAAGACCTAGGAACACACATAGATACCAATCTGAACTTCAACCATCAAGTGTCCACAGTGGTATGGAAAGGCTACGTTGTGCATCTCATAAGTCAGGCCACTGTATCCAGATCTGAGGATGATATAGCAGCATTGTACTCGAACCTCATCAGAATGCTAATAGAGTCTAATGCTCTTTTGCATGTACCTCACCAGACACTAGCAGCTGGAGAGACCACAGAGGTTTCTCATGAAGAAAATACAGGGCCTACAAACCATGCTGTGACGTGGATATACTGTAAGCCCTCTCACTCTAATCTGTATCATATTGGATGAGGTGACTTGTGTCTGGCCTACAGGTCAGTCTCTGACCCTGCCCTGATGAGAATACTGCACATCCATAAACCAACTATAGCTGATGACATCAGCAGAGTCTGGTGAGAGGAAGATGGTAACAGCAGTGTCCCACATGCTAGTGTAAAATGCTCTCTCTGAACAAGTGCATAAACATACACGCGCACACACACACACACACACACACACACACACACACACACACACACCCTCTCTCTCATGGACGCACACACACACACAACTCCCAGGTGACTGCATTGAGATCAGAAGCCATACCTATCTAAGTACACAGACTACAGAACTCAGTACTTTAAGCAAGTGCCATGACACAAGTCGGACTTTTATAAGGCTGCAGGACAACTTATAGTGGATGACATCAGCACTGGATGTTAGGGAGAAGATGTTGGGAGGCTTGCAGAAAATGGATGTGTAGATATGCTCAACTGTCAAGATATTTCAAGTTCTGCATGCTACCATACTACTGAGAATGCAATATGTAGTATTTGGTGGTTGTGTTGCAATGTGCAGGTATACATTAAGAGACAGTTTACAAACTATATGCAAACAGGTGTCCACATTACTACACGTATTGTAAAATCTGAATGTATATTGCTATTTTAAAGATGTGCATGGTATATATCACAACATTTGTTATTAATTTATGTAGTGTAGTAATGCTGAGAGACCAGGGCTGCAGTGCATGGGGGAGGTAAGAGATGGCTGCATTGTAAATATGTGCCATTTTATTAGGTAGGGCCTTCATTTATTTCTGCTTCCACATGTAGTTTCATGTCATGAATAGTAAATGGACAGTAAACAAAAGTAATAAATGCTATTGTCCACTTTGCATAGCATACCACCAACCAGTGGGTTTGAGCAATGGTTAGCAAAGTGTTTGAGCATGCGAGATATACAGTTCTAACATTTTCCCTGTTTGTGCATAGTTAAGCAGTGCCCAAACATGAGACTCATTACTACAATTATGAGTTAGTACTGAGTATATTAACACACACCTGCTGCTTAGCTGCCTCTGTGGCAGTAGTTGAAAATTCATTGACACATTTCTTTTTGATCCCAGATGATATAGGATTCAAATGCATGTGTATGCAATACTTTTAAGTAAGTAGTTATAATGCAATGACATTATGCTTCACACTACCTTCACCATGTTTTACTGTGTGTTGATGTAGCACAGCATGTTTAAGCGGCATTGTGTGGAGGTAACTGCATCAAGAAAGAGCTGTTTACTGTTGCTTGGCATTGCTGTGTGATCCCAAACTCTAGACAAACACAGAGGCCAAAAAGTGAAGGGCTCCATTGAGGCTTTTGGTACTTATGTGTGTTGTGTGTTATTCTGTTTTTTTTTTTTTTACCAGATTATAGGTGTTAAAATGGGGTAGATAGGAAAATGGTGAAGTGGAGGGGCAAGCAAGGGGAAGAACAAAGGGAAAGCAATATAGGAATGTGCAGGAGGGAAGAAGAAAAAACATAGCTATCCATTTTTTCAACAGTGTAAAATGAAAATATGTGCAGAATATTAGCTGAATTTGGACTGTCACCTCCATAATGAAAGGTGACAACAACACAATCACATTGTATAGCCAATTGGACCAAATAAAGTATGTCCAGAAGACACATGTGCAAAATGGAGAGTTATGTAAAGATGATATTTTTTGTGGGACAGGTGCCCATTTCTTTTTACTTCAGTAAAAGAGGAATGCTGAGTAAGGGACGATGGTATTTCTGGTTCAGGTAAGTTGGGTAGGTAAGGAAGCAAATGCAAACAGGACAAACAAGACAAGACACAGGGACAGTGAGGGAATCAAAAGGTTGGGGACACCCATGATTGGGGTGAGGGAGGGGACAACACAAGCTCATGCCTGTCAAACCTGGGGACAGTGAGAATCTAGTCCTTCACCTGCAGTACTGTCATCACTGTCCCCTTACTCTGCTGGCTGCTGGAGTGCTTGACATCTTCTTCTCCTATGGTCCATGAGGGAGAGCATCCTCTCCTTCCAGCATAGATGTACACCAATGCTGCTGTACACAACCCTGCACACCAACCCTGGCATCTCCTGGTGGGTGATGAAATCTCCACTTTCTCCAGTACTCCCAGAGGGTACCACATAAGCAGCTGCCAGGACAGTGCTACCGGAAGGTGCAGGTAGTGCAAGCACAGCAGTGGCAGTACTTCCAGGTTGGGTCCCAGATGTGCCAGGCATTGGTGCTGGAGCCAGTGGAGCAGGGACAGGCTGATTCACTGGGGTTGGCCTACCTTGCTGTGCTGTAAAGTATATAGTGATTTGCTACAGATGGATGACATGGAAACATTTTGAAGATACATAATAGAAAATAAAAAAAGAAAGAAGGGTTGGGGTGAAAGAAAAAATAGATAAAATTAGTACCATCATATATGACATACAATACATTATCAGAATTATACAACTATTTTATCTGAAGTATTATATTTAAGTATACTTCCTAACAAATGCAAACTATAATTATGGATTGCTCAAAGTAATTATTGCAATGTGCATATACTGCACATATGCTTCGTCCAATTATACAGATGACGGTTAATGGCATGGCATTTATGCCACTTGTACAGATTTTGATTTTTGTAGTATTATTAAAGAATTGCAGTATTGTATAGTTGTTACTCATGGCATTTGAACCCACAACCTCTGACTACAGTCTTACACTTGACTCCTAAAGTTGATTTGTGCTACAGACTTATGCATGCATACTTGCTTTTAAATTAGAATTAGGATAGGCATGCTTACGTTGCTACTACTGTATAGAAAACAAAAACCTTTTTTCTTTAACTATTAAAGCTACAACAATACTCTTTTTGTGTTGCATACATACCACTTGCTTCCCTCAGTCTCTCCAGACAATTAGCATGAGCCTGCCTATTCCCCACTATTTCAGGATTAGCTGTGAAAATAAAACAAAAGAACAAAAGAGCATTATGTATACCAGTTTTGCCTATATTTAGCTTTCTATGTATTATAAATTCTCTTTATTAGCATATTTACACTGTGATGAAAAAAGATACTGCCAGCCCAGCTTGTTGTAATTTTGTAAATAATTATATGTCATTGGTGACTATCAACATGATTTATATAAGATCCTTGTGTTACAACTGTATTAAAACTGTATGTCATGTGTATATCAAACTGTTTCATACAGATGTGTGTTGAAAGGTATTTTATAAAGTGTTTGTGATTGAAATGCATCCACAGTGTGCCCTGCTGGAAGAGAACAGAAATGTACATGCACTATTGTAACTGTCTAAATATATATAGCTTAACAGTGGCAACTGGAATACAGGAGGTTAACTTCAGTCCAGCAAATTTTAGGAACATAGCTGAAATTAAATTACTTTATAGGCTACACAATAAAAGATGGTATCTTTCAGTTTTCAAGGTAGCCAGAGACTGTGTTGAGAAGCTTTCTGTATTGTCTTTGGAGTGAACTAATTACTACTTCTGAAAGCATGAAGGAATGCAATTGTTTTATGACTTACAGCATCTGCCAAAGATATGAGGTCTATGTATTTTTACAGGTAGATGCTAAATACTGTCGGCTTCCAGCAGTGGTGGTTTCACATGGGAACTAGAGTCAGATGACAAGAAATGCTGTCATTTTGCAAGCTATCCCAGCAGTAATATTTGAGATATTAATTTGAGAAGTATCTTAGTGAAACAGACCATTCTGCATTCTGTCTTGGACCTGAGAACAACTAGAAGATCCATTCACCACATCTGCCTTGTTCTAATGAAGCAAGCTTCAAGGGTATAGTAATTATCTTTAATACAGTCAGGAATATAGTA
Source organism: Protopterus annectens (assembly GCF_019279795.1). Lineage (NCBI taxonomy): Eukaryota > Metazoa > Chordata > Ceratodontiformes > Protopteridae > Protopterus > Protopterus annectens. Next base: position 405,714,647 of record NC_056731.1, on the reverse strand, counting down.
AAGCTTAGTTTAGATGTTGTTCTTTATTTATTTGAGACTGTCCTGCAATGTTGTTTTAAATATTTCCAGTGGTGTTGAACTCTGATGTCACTGTGAATATATATTTAGTATTATCTTATTCTTTTATTATTTATTATTACATATATTTAAACCTTTCATTGTGGCTAATCTATGTAGAAATATTTAAGTTTTGAGAGTACTTGCATATTTATTTGGTGAAACTGTATGGGCCACTCCTAATAGCCTTGATCTTGGTCAAACGACCATTTGTATTAATATTAATATTACGCAGTAAAATTTGACCCCCTTTGTTAAGTGTCTTAAAGTAGCTGATAAGGGGTTCTGGTGGAAGTGAAAACTATCTTATAGTCTGGGCAAAGGGGGGCATAGCTAGTAAACTTGTGCCAACCTTTCCCAGGTGGTGTGTGTGTGTGTGTGTGTGTGTGTGTGTGTGTGTGTGTGTGTGTGTGTGTGTGTGTGTGTGTGTGTGTGTGTGTGTGTATGTGCAAATCAAAACCTCAGAGAGTGTATGTAGGTGTGTCAGCTACTTTGGCAGAGGCAAGAAGCACTGGTTGGACAGAGAGAGTGTTGGAGGACTTGGCTTTAAACCCTGGCTAAGGACTCAACTCTATAGCTGTGCCAGTGGGGAGTCTTATTTGGGGATCTGGAGAAAGGTAGAGGAACCAGCCCCGGACTGACTGCAGTCTCTGTGTGCTCTTAAGGGAAGTTGCACTTGATGCAGAGAGCTGCATCTGGAAATACTGTGTGTATACTTGTCATTTTCCCAGTGTACATCCCTCACTGGTGCCAGTAGTGAGGATTGAGGCTCCTTGATTACTGGTCCAGTGCTGGGTCGTCACAACAACTATGGGATAGTTTCAAACTCATCCAACCACTAGTTGAATTTATCCCTCTTGCACCTTTTTAGGTCATTGAAGTGGTGCCTACACTGTTCTCCAGTGCATGGTATGCCAGTTGTACTGGATACAGCCATGGCCAGACTATTCCAAGACTCAGACTTGTGCTGGGAGCCAGAATAGTCCTCCTGCAGAAGTCTTTGGCCACAGCTTTACCAGGAGTCCAATAAATATTCTAGACTCCTAAACACCCCACCTATGCACCCTAAATTGGGCACCTTCCCCTCTACCACCAGGCATGTCTAATCCCAAAGCAATAGCAGATAATGATTTCCCATCAATTCCTGTTATTGAGTTTACTGATAGTGTGCAAACTCATGAAATGATGCCAACCATGTTTGTGTGATGTTAAGTGGAGTGCAACACTGCCAAACAGAAAGGAAATCAATTTTTGAAATTGGAAAGTTAACCTGACACTTGACATTAGCATGAGGGGTGCATGCTGCTGTAACTGTTATGTGACTTAACTTTGTTGATATGCACTGGGGGCATGAATGTCCTGATGTGACACATATTTGTTTGGCTTTATACACTGCTAAAATTGAGTTTTACAGTGTGGGATTCAAATCTATGCATAAGGGACAAAACATTTTCTTCCACAGGATTGATTTTCCATCTTTGCCACAGAAGAACTGCTTATCAGACATAGTCACGAATCATTCATAAATACAAATGACAGACTGAGGTGTTAACCATCTATGTGTGTGAGCTGACAAGGTCCTTGCATATACATTCATTTCTGCATGTGTCTTATTTAAGTGTGAAATCCATCCAAGTCCAGGTAGCAGTAGTATACTTACAGAAACATAGTAGACAGTATACCCTCAGTCATACATCTGAGCCTTCAAAACATACTTAGGGTGACTTAGCCCTCATAAATATAATTTATATCAGCTCCAGTATTTATAATTATTTATAAAGTGTTATAAGTGATATTTAATATAATGTAAAATGGAACAACAGTAAAAATAAATGTCTGGAAATTCCTGTATTAGGACACAAGACCATATGTATAGCAGCCCACACTTATACCTGTTGCCACAAGAATATTGAAATAATACTTGCATATTTTCCTGTTCATTACTGTAAACTTGACTGCCACAGCAGTAAAAATATGTTGCACTTCCTGTACTAGAACTCAGGACCATCTATATTACAGCCCTACACTTACACCTGCTGCCACAGGAAAGGTTAAATAGTTGCATAATTCCCTAGTCATTCTTATGTTCTGTGTGATAACCACCACACAATGCCACTTACAATGTTTGCTCAGTACCCAAGAGAATTAATAGAATGTATTTGCTTTGAAATTGGTGACTGTCTGCTTTCTCTGTGCAGATGATTGATGGCTACAGGTGTTGGGGAAGCTTGCTAAATGCTCTGCAACATTGCTAAGTGATGTTGAGTGATGGAAAGTGAAAACTGCAACAATGTATCCTTTTTGAACTTTACAGTCTTCACCCTGTCTAGAGGTGTTATTTCTGTTTCCTGTGTCCACTAGTCCTGGTTTGTGCACTGCTAAGCATAGTGCAAATGTGATAAGCACAGCTAAATATGACATTCATTGTTGTTTCTCCATTTCCCATATTTGCGCTAAGCTATGCACCGAGCAAACACTGGCATTAAAAAAGGGAAAATTAGGAGAAATGAAGAAAAGACATCTATTAAATAAACAACACTACAAAATGTATGTTGGTACACATGATATATTTTTACACAAGTCTGGATTTGAGCTCTCACTCCAGTGAACCTTCAAAACACAGTAAGGGTGTCTTATCCCTCTTTGCCACAGAAACAGCTTTGCAGCAGAGAATGAAAATCATTTTACATACAACCAACTGCAACATCATCCACAGTACAGTTGTTTGTACATGTATTAATTTCAGCTGTAGTATACTAAGTGATCGTAGAACTATTTCTGACTACTCTTTGCATACATGCAGATCTGTCTTATCTCTCTGTGTTTATTGCTCATTCTTGTCTTAGCTGACCAGTAATCTGAGACATGCAGTCTGCAAGACATTCTGTATCATTGTCCTTAAAATGTGTGGGGATATTAAATGACAATAATATACAGTTGTCAAGAAATGAAGGGGAGGTTGAATGCTACTGAACAGAAACTATGAAATGTGTGCTGCTTACTTACATTTAAAACCTTGATACAACTATTTCTATACTTTGAAGTCTAACCTGGCTGACACACCCACTGGAGGTAAGAGAGTCTGAATTGCTGTTGTGTTTCCTTCTCCTACTATTAATTATTCAGAGTTACAATCCATTAGCAACAAACACTGAGGGAGTGGCTGAACCATGTTTACAAGTGCTACAGAGAGATAAGTATTTGGGATTCAGCAATTCTAATGAGTTCACACCTCATTTGCATTTTCACTGTACTCACAGCCCTGAATCTGCACTATAAAAAGGGAACAAAGTAGCTAGGGAACCTGAAGGTAAGAAGGCTTGCTTATGTGGATACAAAGAAGAAGATATTACAGGTGACTACTGACCTTGATAAGGTATGCTTGCATTTTTCAGCTATATACTGGGTATGCCAAAATGTCACTAAGAAAAATCTGCTTATATATATATATATATATATATATATATATATATATATATATATATATATGCTACTTTTATCTGTATGCTTTTCTTAGAAGTATACAGATGGCATAGGTATGTTTGTCATGGCATTTTACTTTCTCAGATGCACAGCCTTATTAACTGTTATCACAAGTATTAATGTTACAACTGTTTCTTTCTTTACACTCTATTATTATTTACATGAAATGTAAATGTCCTATACTGTCAATGACACAGGGGTGTTATCCTTCTAGGATGGCTCATACATACCTCTAGTGGAGAACTACACAGGTAGACATGACTGGCAATGGCATAAAATGGAATGATCTTTGGTAATTGTGTAAACATGTTTCAGGGACAGTTTATTTGATAGCACTTTTAGCATTTCACTGATGCTTTGTTAGCAATGTGTGTCATTTGCCTGTTGTTTTGGGGATGGGGGAGCCAAGCCTAATTTCTGGGTTGGCACAAATTTTGCTATTGTTACTCTCCTTGTTTTGGATCCAACTTTGCTTTGTGTGTGATTGTAATTTGTTACAACCACACAATTAATTTCTTTAAATTTGAATATCTCGACTATTTTATGTTTATCCAGTGGGTAATAGTGAAATACTACATTTTATGTGTTATAACTAAGCACAACTTTTATTTATGTGATACTTATGTATATTATCCTTCTTTTCTGTTTTTTTCACCAAGGACTATGGCACCCAGGTGTCGAATCCTCACAAACTACCCTTCCCTGAGAATGAAGTCATTGTGGAAGCATTTAGGTGACATGGTGCCTTTCAGCTTGAGACAAGATGTGGGGATATGTCTGGCAGAATGCAAATTTGGCAACAGATAGTGGCTGTTGTGAATGTAGTAGGTGGCTATAGCAGGACATATGATCAGGTTTGTCATAGGGCCACTGAAATGATTTTACCAGCCTGGAGGAGAGCAGCTGCAGTGACCCGTGAAAGGATGGTTACTAGGGGGGGGGCTGCTACAGAGCCACCACTAACATCAAATGACGACTTCCTGTCTACTGTCAGGGACCCAGTTAGCTCAATGGAAAGTGCACAACAGCACGTCATTGATATTGGTGCTGCTGTTTCAGGAAGGACAAGTATGCCCCAGGAGGAGCTTCCAGGCAGGCTTACCTAGCTCACTTGTTAAATATTGACAGCAATACTTAAGTTCTATTTAACATTAATTTTGTTTGGGGGGGTAGTTGTAGATTGATATAGTTAACAACACATTCTGGTTGATTAAACATGGGCTTGGGGTGGACATATCATCCAAGTTCTTGTTAAAAGTATTGTTAATCAACATAAAAAAGGCAAAACGTTTTAACCCCCTGTGTTATTGTTCATTGTGATGATGTTGTCTTTATATGTTACTTAACTTCTTCCAGGACCATCCACCAGAGTGAGCCTACAATCATCTGCACATGATAAACCAAACATTTTATGTCAGTACTGATGAGCAGTTCAAATAAATATTTAGTTTGTGATGTGGGTGTCAGGACTGTTATGTGTATTGCTGTAGTGTCTGTGATAGTGGTATCACTGTTAGTTTTTTAGTATATATTGGACTATAGTAGTGTGGTATTATTTTTTTTTTCTGTGTTTGTTGCTTATTACCACAGGTGATCCTGACAGTGTAAATGTGGGCCTCCTAACACCTGATATCAGAGTATCAGCAGACTATGACAATGATGGTCGTCAAGCAGAGGCACAGACAGGAGGGTGCAGAGTTGGAATCTGACACTGAAGTTGATATTCAGCCATCCTCTGTAATTCCATCTGACTCAGCCAGTAGGCCTACACCAACCCATTCCAGTGAGCCCTTAAATACTTTTCAAGTGAGGGGTGAGACACTTGATCAGGCAAGTGTGGTTACTGTGGCCTCAGTGCCTGCTGACTCTGCCAGTAGCCAAAGTGTGGGCAAGGTGCCACGCAGGAGGGTTGTTAGGGGTGTGAGGAGGAGGGCTGCTGTCCATCCTCCACTTGATCCAGGTGTCTTCCTGTACCACACAGTGTATGCTGAGGGCCATCATAGAGATGCAGGCACATTCCAATAGGTCCTCCAGAGAAACTCTTAGGGTTGTAGATATGGACATACTTGGCTGCCTCCTCTGTGTTTTCGATTCAATGGATTGTATGAATGACATGTTGTAACAGGTGCTTTCTGTGATGGAATGTCTGCTGGGAGAGGACGGTATCCACATGGGTATAGATCAGCCACATTATGTGATGCTAGCCAGTGTGGCTGTGCTTGACCACCCACCCATAGTGACACTTCTTCCACTACTCCATCAGTGCTTGAGATGTCCACACCCACATGTAGCAGGTGATAAGGACATAGTCCTGGGGGTTCTCATGAGGGGAGCTCATCCAGCAGACATCAGTCATGTGCAGGTAGCAGCAGTGCATCTTGACCATGGGTGTAGACATGCCAGTGCAACTCATGACATAGAAAGTTTTCGTGATCAGGTATGACAACAATGACCTGCCATTTCTACAATGCACGGCTCACACCTGAATGACATACCAAGACACAGAGTTAGCACAGAGTTTGGCTGTGTTTTTGCAGACACTCAGACAATAGCTTCAACTGCAGGGTCCATATAGACACACACACACAACAGTTGCATGGTTCAGCTGTGAAGCCTAAAGCTCATTTTGTCTCACTGTCCATTTGTTACTTTATCTAAATGTCTGTCTGTTTCTCTTTCTTACTCACATGCATTCACTTACCTTTAGTGTCAGATTAGGCCTCCTGCCCCCCCCCCCCTTACAACATCCCGTGCAAATTATGATAACTGTGCCATGGCCTTGTTTTCTATCTTTTGTATTCAGGGATACGTAAGCTTCATTTCTGATGCTCAGGGTGCACAGCTGACTTAGTGCTTAGTATATCTGTGTTTGTGATGTTTTGCTAATTGTACTTTTGACATATTTTGATCTTAACAACTTAGACAGTTGATATAATCAAAACAGTTTTTTGCATCAATATTTAAGAATCTTCTGAGAATTGTGAAATTTGAAACTGAATTTGTATCATTACCTTCTAACTTCTGACTTTAATGATTTTCAAGTACAAAAGTATGAGGGAAAACTGAGGACATTTGGTGAACATCAATACTTTTGAGAAAGTATGAATGCATGAATCTTTGATGCCTGCGACCTATTACTTGATAGAAGACATGTGTAGTCACATAAGTCTCTGCTGTCACATGTTAAAGTCACTGCTGTACAAATCACCCACATTTTACTTACTTACATTACCAAGTAATAAAATGCAAGGATATGCCATTCATTTGTATTATTACATAATTCTGTCTTAACACTCCAGGTTCAACACTTACCTTGCAAATCCAACAGTTGTAACAGTTTTAGTTCAGGGCTAACTCTGTCTGATGCTAGCACTACACAGTCATTACATGGGTAGGTAAAGGTTGTGATCATTGCCTGGCATCAATGTTACTATAATTATGTGCATAGAATGGAAGGTTTTAGCCCCTTAGGTGGTGACTGAGTATGCTATGCATTGCCTCTTAACCAATACAAGGGTATATTGAGCATGCCTATGATTGCCTACACCCACAGCAGCTGCTGGTTTCCCTTCTGAATCCTCACCTGGTTTTGGCTGTGGTAACCTTGCCATTGGTGGTGGGATGTGTGTCCCTTCCCATTGTTTATCCTGCTGAAACTGTTTTTTCAGGATGATGTTGTGAAACATGGCACAAATGTTGAAAATTTCAACACATGTACATGGATTGTACCACAGGGCTCCCCCAGATGTATATATTAACCAGAACCATGACTTCAGCAGCCCAAACATATGCTATATGATATTTCTGGTTTGAGTGAATACCTCATCATGGCATTCTTCAGCAGGTGTTTGTGCATTTCTGATGCATAACCTGCATCTCCCAGTAAATGACCCTGTGGGATATTACCTCTAGTGAACATCTGATACAGATGGGAGGTGTGCCAGATATGTGAGTCATGGTAACTGCCTGGGTTGCCAATACACATATTCAAGATGATTCCCATAGCATTACACATGACTTGGCAGTTAATAGAGTAGAAGCCCTTTCTACTTATGTAGACCTTTCCCTGTTCCCCAGGTGGTGCCTTGATTCCTATATGTATACAATCTATGGCACCCAGTACTTCAGGGTATTGTGCTACTGTGTATAACTCTTGCATGTTTATGGCCCTGTCCTCAGGAGTACAGGGAAAATATATGTGGTCACTGGCATGTTGGAGCATAGCATTCAGGAATTGATGAAGGAGCATGGATGCTGATGCCTGTGACACCCCCAGAATGTCCCCTGTTAGCCTCTGAAAGGTTCCTGTACCTAAAAGTCTAAGTGCTATACATACATTTGCCTCCACTGGTATTAGTTCCCCTTGGTTTCCCTGGGTTTGAGTTGAGGATGACAGAGGTTACAGAGTTCCTCTAGTGTGTCTCTTTCTACCCTGTAGTGCTCTACAATTTCCACCTCATGTAGATTATGATAAGTTATCGAGGTCTGAAAACTCTTCTCCTTCTTGGTTGTGGTCTATTAGCAGCAGCAGCAGCATAGACTTCAGCCTGTTGCACATACACATGAATTAAAGCAACAGCAGCCCCTAACATTATTTATGTGTAGACTCCTTTCCATGGTCATATTCCAATAGGCTTTGGAATTTGCAAGGAAAACCAGCACTGAATCTACACTGTTGCTTTATAGCTTCTTGAATAACTCCTCCATCTTGGATTGGTTGATTAGCATACAATTCAGCTGCTTATGTTGTAATTAACATGCCATGGTATTTACTGTGGCTGCATGGCCCTACGCACCTTGTAGAGTCACTTACTGAATACAAACCAGTGCACTGTCATGTGCCCAACACTCTTAGCGGACCGTGTAGGGCTTATTGAATCTCCCCTAGTGACTATTTTATGTCAATCTGAATTTCACTTGTAGAATTCTCTAATACACATTTGAGTATGTCAAATATTACACATTTAGAGTCACTAAATTAAAAAAAAATGGTGTTATCAAAGTTCAAATGTTTTTCTCATCCCATCTAACCCACTTATTTTGCTTTTAGTAAAAAAAAAAATAAGAAAGAAAAAAAAGCATATTCAGGAATAACTTTAACACAGAAGATGTACTATCTTTTTCTTGTGAAGTGACCCCATGATGACTTTATCACTGGTAAGTCTGAAAGTTGCAAAGCGTGAAGCTGGTTTCACAACAATACAAGTTAATTCCATCAGCTAGACTGAATGTCTATTCACAGTAAATGTCACATATCTGAAAACTCTGGAAATGGCATTTTGTTAAGTCATAGGGTGGTATTTATAGTTGCTATGTCAACGCATTAAGGTAATTCACACTGTTTGTGCATTTGCACAGCAAATTGCATAGCATTTGTATGGCTGTTAACACTAATGAGCAATGACTGCGGATAAGCTTAAGCAAATGAACAAATGATGAGATGCTAATGAGAAATTACATAAATCCTTGTAGGCTAATGATCCCTGATCCTGACTGTTTCTGATTCATAGTCATAATTTAATTTATTTCCACTCTGTGTCCAGATTCATTATAAAAGCTGAAATCATTCCCCAGATTTACAAAGCCCTTTATAGCGTGCAAGATTAGTTTAAGAGCTATTTTCGGTAATATGTCCGACGTGCGATCCAGGAATGAGCTCCCGGGATGTGCACGTGACCTCTTAGGCTAATCCTAGTTGATATCATCATCTTTAACAACTGCCATTACTTGCAAATTTAATTAGAAACATGAATGACTACAGGGGTTACCTTTGTATTCAAGAGGGAGATTATTAAAAACAGGCCTTTGTTATAAGAGGGAAAATTTTATATTAAACATAAGATCTGTTGTGATACTAAGTCAATAGGAAATAAAGGAGTTGGAATGGCAATTGTTAAAATAATTAGATTTGTATATTATTTAATTTTAATAACTGTGTCCAGTAGACACTTGTGGCTTAGTCCTTTTGAACATAATCTGGGCCTTGAACTGGCATTTTACTTAGTTAACTTCTACACTTTGATTAATGTTATTATAGGAAAGAAGGTGTATTGTTCAATACCTTGGTTACCAAGGATATGACATCATGTCAACAAAACCTTTGCATTTAAAAAGTGGGTTTGGCGCCTTTTTATTTTGTCTGAAGAAGCTTCTGTCTTTTCAGGAGCGAAAACGTTCTTAAATAATCGTTAAACAATTTTTTTTTTTTTTGTTTTTTTTGGACCTGCTTCGCTTTTTTGTCTAGCTGTTCATTTACCTGTTTGGCTTCTCTTAGGCTAATCCTGCATGGACTGAGCTCCTGTATGCAAATTACCCTCATTTGCAGGTGAAAACCATGCAAATGAGGGTAATATGTGATCCAGGAAGCTGGCAGCCATCCGTGCAGGACAAGTGCAGTGTGCAGAAATGTACCCGGTTAGTAACAGAGTACAGTTCAGCAATCTATAAAACAGAGCTATGACAGCTCCAAATAAAGGCTGCAAATCATTGAGGAAGCATGCCAATGTCCAAGTAGAAGGCCATTGGCATTGCAAAATGTAAAAGAAAAAAAATAAACAATGTTTAATTTTATCTTCGCCGATCTCGCCTGGTTAAGCATAGGGCAGCGACACACAAACGGGATCAGGGGGAAATTAATAAAATAAACCTTAAATAACATTCTAACAAAAATCAGCATTCTGTCATGCAAGTCAATGTCAGTCAGAAGACAACCTGGCTAGTGCGTAATGGTTGCTAAGGGGGTAGGCTCAGTGTGGGACATATAACTATGCATTAGCAAGCAATCCTATACAAATGAGGGAAGGGTTAGTGAATCCCAGATTTTCCCACGGTGTGAGGCAGGTCCCAAGAGTGTAAGAGTATAAATAGCTGGGTGCAAGACCAGAATATAGGTGACATCATATCAGGGTGTATCAGGCATACTGTAAGTGGATTGGAGACCTGTGGCTCAGGAATGCTCCTAGCGTAGCACAGCTAAGCTAGGGGTGTGTTTAAACCTGCCTAGCACTCTTTACAAAGTGTAAGCGGGTGTGTGCACTGCGCACCAGGTTGTACAGGAAGAAAAAGGAAGTTAAACCAGGAAAAAGCAGCTTCATGCACATTTGAGCACTCTGTTTGCGAGGCGCGCACACGGGCCTAAACAGAGAGGCAATGGGAAGGGAAAACAGCAGTAGGAAGTTAATTAAGGAGACGTAGTTGAACTGTCAGGTGAAATGTATCAGAATCAGCTAATCACAAAGGAAGCAGACCAGTCCAGCCCAGCCCAGAACACCACTATAAACCATGCAAAAACCTACCCCCCTGTTTTTTCCACACTCTACACTACCGTTGTATATAAGCGGGGAAATTTTAAAACCAAACCTACAAAATGAGAAGGGCTGCAGCAAGCAACATAGAACAACATGTGCAAGAGGCTGAGGGTGGTGAGGATGTCAATGCTGCCAAACAACCCACAGTGAGGAGACAGAGAAGAGTGTACAGACCCAGGGTGACCTACCAGGGGCTACATGAGCTGGAGATAGTGGAGTGCTATAGGGTGGACAGAGACCTCCTACAGAAAATCGTTGAGCTGTGCAGGCCACACCTAACACACCACACTGGCCGAGGGGAACCCATCCCAGTGGATACCAAGGTATGTGTAAGCCTAGGTATACTAGCCACAGGTACCTCCCAAACTACAACTGAGGATAACATGGGCATCTCACAGCCATCAGCATCCACAGTATTTCACCAATTCCTGGATGCCATGTCAGCACATGCCAGTGAGCACGTATATTTCAACACATGTGAGGTGTTAACCCGCAATATGCGTCTCTTCCAATAAATAGCTAACTACCCTGGGGCAGTGGGTGCTATAGACTGCACGCACTTATGCATCAAAGCACCACCCGATGAGCAGGGTAGGACCTACATCAACTGCAGGGGCATTCCCTCCATCAACTGCCAGGTCATATGTGATGCCCAGGGCATTATACTGAATGTGTGTGCTGCCTGCCCTGGAAGCTATGATGATTCATACATATGGCAACTGATGCAGCTGTACCACAGATTTACTGATGTGGACATCCCCTACGGTCACCTAGTGGGGGATGCCAAGTACCCACTGGAGCCGTGGCTGATGACACCCATCAGAAATGCCCACACACCTGAACAACAATGCCATAATGATGCACACGCACAGGCCAGACATATAATAGAGCATGTGTTTGGGATGCTCAGGTCACAGTTCCATTGTCTGGACACATCCGGTGGAGCCCTGCAGTATTCACCAGCTACATGTACCCAAATAGTAATGGTATGTGCTATGCCACACAATATGATCCTGCAGAAACAGCTGCAGCAGGAACACCATGGGGAAGGGCCACACAGCCCCCCTCCATTGCCAAGGCCTGTGCAGGTACAGAATGACTCAGAGGAGGAACAACCCGAGCCTGCTCCAGTAGGCAGAAGGGGGCGTGCCCAGTATGCCCTGGCCTTGGCAAAGAGGCAACGCATAGCATATGCACTGACACTGTAGGGCCCCAGGGAATGACACCTCTCTCTGACTCGCACAGACAGTAAAAGGGATGCCAAACAAGACACTACATGTGCCTAACCATGTACAGGGAGTGTACTATGTGCATCCGACATAGGCAGCCCTCCAGCATCATCCTCAAGTCCAGCACACCATCAAGGTAAGTCAATCAACCTAGCAGTTGTCAAATGGAGTAGAATGTGTTTTACTTGTAGCTATGGTATGGATGTGAACATGCAAGGGAATTGGGTGGCCGGATGTCAAGGCAGCAGAAAGTAGACACCCACAGTGGCAGCATGAGATCTGTAACGCATACTGGAGTCAGCATAGTAGCCAGCACTACACAGGGTGACAAAACCCATTGCAGGAAATGGCCTGAGTGACAGGGGTGTCCATAAAAGCCACATATACCAGTTAGGAGGGATCACATACCCAGCAACAGTCTCAGCCAGCAGGAGAGGTGAAGAGAAACACAAACAAATGCTGTACTATGGCCTCCGAATGTGCCCTATGGTTAACCCCTCCCCCAGGCCTACACAGACAGACCGCAGCAGACCAGGCAGTCGGATGTAAGTTGTGAAGGCTAGGAAGTCAGACACTAATATGTAGGTAAACAAAGCTAGGATCTGTACTACACTGGTAAGCCCTAGCCAGCAGGATAGGTAAGACTACAGACTGAAATGGAGTACCTGACTTACCAGTACAGTCCTAGCAAATGTGTACAAGTGTCAGGTGTGCCCCCCCCCATCCAACGTACAAATAGAGTAACAATCAGGTGTGCCCCCCCACTCCTGTGTAGAACAGTAGAAACAGTCAGGTCCCCCCCCTGCTATGCAGAAATGTAGCAACAGTCAATGGCAAATGACCGATGGATACCCTGCAGACACAGCATGCTACCCGTTGGTGTACAACAAAAGGTCAGCACCGCAGTACAAACAACCTGGACGTCGTCCACACATGCAACATGGATGGCCATACTGGGCATGCTCACACACTTAGAGGAATGAAGGCAATGTCAGTCAACAACATACTGAGAGGTCATACTGGGCATGCTCACACACTTAAACACATGAAGGCCATGTCTGCAAACACCAGTGGACCAGACATTTCTGGAAGTTGCAATTCTCAGTGTGAACATGTCAGTATGCACCACTCCTGCCTTGCACACACAGTGGATAGGAATGCAGATAACTATGTAAGGACAACACACTATAATAAGCCACAGGCACACAGGCATAGATGTGTGGAAGAGGGTGACTGTGACAAGGAGCCATGCGGGCCTGTCCCAACTGGCACACAGCCTAAGGGTCCCCAACATATGATGTGTGGATGTAAGATACTAGCCACCAGTACCTGTCAGCATGACAGAGTATGTGGTGTACCTGCCAGCTGTGCAACAAGACTATACAAGGAAGCGGCCCTCTAGTAGCTGTATACACGCACCTGTGACATATGACCCCATGTGTGCCCGCATGTGGCATGTCAACCTCTACATGAATGGGGTATGGCCCATGCACACACTGCCCTCCCCAAAGCAGTAGTATGACAAGCCTGCTGAGGTCATTCAATGTGAATTACACCTTTGGGAGAGCTATAGCTCTGTAAAATGCATGGAGTGCCCCATAATTGCGTATTGCTATAGTGACAGAGTAGTTAGGTAGTAGTACTAACCCCAGACCTGTCAGTTGTGTGAGTGTGTGTTTGTGTGCCTGTCTGCCTCTGACTGTAGAGTGAAATGCTTGTTAGGCTACTCACACTCCGTGCAATACATATATTAAACTTTGGCAAGGCTGCTGATGTCACTCACCTAGACATACACCTCTGGGAAGATGATAGCCCCATAATTGCCATGGCGCATCCTGTAAGTGCGTACTGCTGTAGTATGATAAACTAATTAGGTAGGTGTTTGAACCCCAGTCCTGGCAACTGTGTGTGTGTGTGTGTGTGTGTGTGTGTGTGTGTGTGTGTGTGTGTGTGTGTGTGTGTGTGTGTCTGACTGGATAGAGAGCGATCCTTTTTAGGTTACCCACACTCCATACAATACAAATATACTACTTTGCCAAGGCTGCTGATGTCACTCATCTAGAAGTACACCTCTAGGAACATGATAACCCAGTAATCGCTGGACATATCCTGTAACTGCATACTGCAGTAGGGTGATAAACTAGTTAAGGAGGTGTTCAAACCCCAGTCCTGGCAACTTTGTGTGTGTGTGTCTGACTGGGTAGAGACCAATGCTTTTTAGGCTACCCACACTCCATACAATACAAACACACTACTTTGCCAAGGTTACTGATGTCACTCATCTAGAAGTACACCTCTGGGAACATGACAACCCAGTAATCACTGTGGTGCATCTTGTAACTGTGTACTGCTGTGATGTGATAAACTAATTAGTTAAGTGTTCGAACCTTAACCCTGGCAAATGTGTGTGTCTGACTGGGTAGAAAGCAATGCTTTTTAGTCTACCCACACTCCATACAATACAAATACACTACTTTGCCAAGGTTACTGATGTCACTCATCTAGAAGTACACCTCTGGGAACATGATAACCCAGTAATCACCGTGGCACGTCTTGTAACTGCATACTGCTGTAGTGTGATAAACTAGCTAGGTAGGTGTTTGAACCCCAGCCCTGGCAACTGTGTGTGCATGCCCGACTAGATAAAGAGCAATGCTTCTTAGGCTACTCACACCCCATACAATACTACTTTGTCAATGCTGCCAATATCACTCATCTAGAAGTACACCTCTAGGAAACTGATAGCCCGGTAATCGCCGTAGCACATTCTGTAACTGCGTACTGCTGTAGTGTGATTTAGAATGGTGGTAGTGTTCCATCTCCATCCATGTCAGTCCCAGATGTGATGTGTGTGTCTCAGTGTCAGTGTATGGAGCAATGCATTATAGGCTACTCACTCACAATACATTATAAATGCCCTACTTTGGTAGTCCTGCTGATACACCTTTGGGGAAGATTAACTTCAGTAATGTCTGTGGTGTGTAATATAACTGCGTAGTGCTGTAGTGTAGTAAACCAACTAGGTAGGGGCTCTACTCCCAGACATGACAGGTGTGTGTAACTTGTGTCCTGTGTAGAGATGATTGTGAGTCTGTGACACCTGTGGGCAATGTGGAAGGGTTTTGCTAATTTCATTTATGGTGGCCCTACTATATATCACAATGTCAACCATACAGGGATAACAGATGTAAATGGCTGAGAGGCTGGGGTGCAAAGCCATACCCATACATGCAACATCAAGGCCTGCCAATCACAGCTAGCAACCCCACTGTGCCTTCACATGTGACTCACAACGGACATACCATGCCTGACAACATGGCCTGTATGGACAGATGACACTGACATCAGGAAATGCTGTTAGCATGCTATCAATGTGGGTGCAGGGTAAATCTGCTGACCAGTACCACTCCCTGCCAAATGTGGGCAAGACTGGCACATCTGATGATAAGATGTGTTCACAGTATGGGCCAGACACCCCAGGTACAGTTCCACATGTCATTGTACATGCATGTGGGATGTGTGCACATCCTAGACACCATCCAAGTCATGGACTAGGGAACACATACATGGCAAGTGATGCACAGCATTGGCCACAAACAATGGTTGCCCAGGTGCCTGGAAGATGGATGCAATACCCACCTGTGCTGGCAAATGCACAAGCTAAAGGCCTGTGCCACAATGCAGACCATTGTCATGTGGGCTGCTGCCAAGGTATACCCATTGCCTACCCTTGTATAGCCTGCTGGCACTGTTGGCCACCACACACCCGTGCAGACATGCACCCATGCATGTCCAAACTGGACCCTGTGTGTACGTGTGTGTGTTGTATGGTGCGTATGTCCACATCCACACACACTACTCTCCCCGGGGCACAGTGAAGCATGCCACCTTATGCCTGACACCCTCTCATACTCACTGCCCATATGACCTCTGTATCACCCGTGTGGTGCATGTGTTCCCTGCACATTGATGTGTTGTGGCAATCCCATTAGTGATGGGTTGCACTCCAGCCCTGCCAAGTGTGTTAATGTGTGTGTGTCCCTGTGTGAGTGTGCCTGTGCTGATGCTGGCACCTATTCATGCAGACAGGCACGTGTATGTCACCTAATGTATATCTACCATATCCCTGTAGCAGATGTCACTTACCATCACATAAATGTTCTGAGTGCTCCCCACTAGATAACACATGTGGCACATCCAATAACATCATCGGACTGTGATAGCACTACATAGCGGTTGGGTGTATGATACCCTGTGCTGGTAGGTGTGTGACGCAAACATGCATCGGTTTTATGCTCCCACCCCTCCCTGACATGTATTCGCCACTGTCTGCCTCCCCCACACCCTTTCTGGCAGATGTGGAGGCCCACACCTGCATTGCTTAGGCAGCAACATGTGTGTTTAACGTGATGCTCATGATCAGCTGATGGCCTCTGCACGTATTGCAGGCCTTCCCTAGCCAAAAGAATGTGGAACAGGTGTGGTAACATTCCCATAGCCAATTGCATGGAAACACACTCCACTACCTGGGAACATCCTGGTGGTGTTGGCCCTTGTCTGTCACTGTGAGCAGGAGCTAGAACTGTCATTTGGCAAACAGCTTTTTAGATGGGTTGGGGATTTACCTCTAACAACATACACTGTGGGAAGAGGGAAACAAACAGGAGGGGGATGTGTCTGACCTGCCTACAAACTGTAAGTGCTGCTATACTGCATGTGGAGTAATGTTGGATTAACAGTGTTTGTCTGGATATGCCTGTCGTACATGTCGCAATACCTGCCATGTCAGTTCCATGTATATCAGGAATCCCCATCTGCAGGCTCATCTGCAGACTGGGCAGTGTTGTGCCTTTGGTGTCATGTGTTAGCCACAATGCATCTATCAGTGGAATGCAGAAGGTACTGTGAGGATAGCAGTCTGTTGATGGTAAAGGCCGTAACAGTTACTGACTACATATCCCTCATTGGACATATGTTGCAACAAACCCTGTTATAATGGTAGATTAATGAGGGTATCACAGCAACATGTCTATACTGGCCCTGTGTATGTGCTGTCAGCCACACCTCTGTCAAACTTTGTACATATGCCGTGCATGAAGTGGTGCATGTGTGCTGTACACCGTAAACAGTGTCAACATATGTGATAACATGCCAGTGATATATCAGAGTGCTACACATGTCATGTACAGTAGGGGTTACACGTAATGCCATACCCTGGAAATCCTGTGGATGTTTGTACAGTATTGAGGGCTGTGTACTGATGGTGAATGTCGGCAGTGTGTGTATTGTTAATATGTACTGTGGCCTGTGTACAGACTGTGGTAGATGTCATTGTCCTAGCTCCCCTTCTATCTGTTGTTACATGCTGCTCCACTGTATGGTACCGTATTACCTTACATGTGTGTAGGGCCATACACACACATGTCCCATACCACAGACAACCATCAGACCAGACTGTGCAGCAGCCTAGTATATGTAGGGT